>NC_089140.1:33539695-33624695 GCF_009819655.1 Sylvia atricapilla
ATCTCAACAAAGGCTTTTGCTCGCCTTGGAGAGATGAAAGGGGGACATCTCCCTTCACTTCGGAGAGCCACGATGCAGGCACGGCATTATTGTGAAATACAACCTCGCTCGTACCCTGCAGCAGGGTTTGCTCCAGCAATGGTGCACTTCGGAGACCAATTTGTTTAGCTGATCACTGTCTCTTTGACGTGGCTGCAAATGTTACCTTTCTTTTTCAATCAAAAACACAGCAGGGTGTGCCATCTGTTTGGCACAGCCTTCCCTCTCTTCCCCGATGCCTTTTTGTGCAGATCATTTTACATGGCAATTTGCACGGATCTTTTATACCTTGATTTTGGTAAACATTTCTGTTTTCTTTTTTTAAATAACATGTAGCTCAGCTGAGTATCTTCAGTGTTTAAAAAAAAAAAAAAAAAAAAAAAAGGATAAAAAAGGGATCGTGATCACAGGCAGTAAAATAGAATAAAAAGTATTTTAAAAAAATATTTTCCAAGCAAATGGCTGCCTGTCATTACATTGATTATTTAAAATAGACATGTTTACCAAGACTGGCTAACGCATTTTACACTGCTGTGTTCCACATCATTTTCCTCCTTATATTTTACCTGGCAGGCACAGCTAATCAGAAGATTAATTTAACCATTTGAAAGACCTTTTTAAAGCAGGTTAACAAAAAAATAGCCACCGTATTAAATTGTCATTATATAACAAAAGCTAGCAGTAAAGCGGTTAACTATTTTTTCCCCAGCTCAGATGCTGCTCAGAGCAATGAAACCCCCTAAAGTAGGAACAGATGATCAGCACCACAAGCCGAAGCCACGGGGATGCTCATGGAGTTGTGGATGCTTCACGGCATACAAATGAATTATCCTCATTCTTCTCTTGCTGGAGCATATAGGCCAGACCTCATTAGGATTCAATATCGCTCTGCTTTTCTAATGTTAATGTTCCAGTTATATAAGAAATGTGAAAAGGGGCTATGTATGGGGGAGGTGGGGGGAGCTGATGCCACATTTATGGTCAATACGATGCTATAATTTGAAAAGCTTCATATTTTTGAGGAAATTACTGTGGTTTCCTATCTTCTCTCTCAGTCTTAAAGCAGCACTATGTCCTCTCCTCCCTCTAATAAGTGTGTTTCAATGGTGTGCCTATCCCACAGTTACAGACACTGCTATAGGAGATTTTACAGCTTTGTTTGCCGGGGGGGGGGGGGGGCGTTGCAAAGACGCTGTTCCTAAACATCAGATTGTGAAAGCTTGGAGTTCGTTTTGCTGTGAAAGGAAACATTGCACTTTATGTTAATAAACAACTGTAGGAGTTTTCACCATCCAGGAATAACTCAGACATTAGTCTGAGTTCTTTTGTCTGGAGAGCAGCAAGCAGGGTAATGAAAAAAAACCGCCGAGACATAAAAATACAATTTATACCTTTTTATCAAGCAAAGAGAAAGTTGGTTAACGTTTGAAAAGGGAGCAGTAATGTATATTTATTGACAATTTTATTGTAATAATTAGATGTTTACATAGTCTGGACATTGTGGCTAAATCACTTCCAGCATGTTTATTTGTAAAGAGCTGTTTTCAGGGCAGTGCAGTAGGCTCATTAAGAAGACATACTGTATTAAGATTCAAAGAAATTATTACTTCCCAGGCTTTGCTTCACTGGTTTGGATTTAGAATAAAATATAAAATAATTTCAAAAGAAAAAAAAAAAAAAGAAAAAGAAAAAAGAAAAATTAAAACCCCAACAGAAATACCATGCAAACAGCCAGCAGACTGGAAATGATGAAGTAAAATGGAGAATATTTTCTCCTGTAACGGCAACTTCATCTTTTCTGTTCCAAAATAATCTGGTATTGTACATTTGAAACAATACACAATATTGTGGATGCCACTTCCAAGTGTCTCTTTGTGGCTGTAAATATATATCGCTTTAACACTTGTATTTAGTTTTTGCACTCCAGCTAAATGACTACATGATGTTTAAGATATATTTTCCTCTTTTCACTTTATTTTTCAGGCAGTACTGTTAGTCCTCCTTTAAGAAGTCTTAAAGCCAGCATTTGGTTTAAACATTTACTTGATGTGTAGGTGTCCTTTTTTTTTCCCTTCAGCCAAAGAAAGATCACTTTTTACTACAAGTTCTCAGAAATGTTCACTATTAACCTGGAAACTATTGCATGTTTGATTTTATTCATAGACAAATAAACAAGTGAAACTTTTATACTTATTCTTTGCAGAAACCTATTTGGGTGCTTCTTCACTGACCAGTTTAAAGTGATTTGTCTGATCTGGAGTGAATTTTACACATGCCAAGTGTGTCTAAACATCAGCTACAGATTCTTCTGGTTTTACGAAGGTAAGAGAAAAGAAGGCAGCTGAAATGGAAAGAGCTCTCAGCAATACAGCCTTGACGAGCAAGCCCTTCTACATCAAGTTAAGAGCACTGTCCTGCATTTAGTGCAGTATCCATTTTAAAATTTAAAATGTCTTTAAAAATTAAGGCAGCAAATAGGCTATAATGTTGCTCCTGTCCAAGTATGTTTCCATTACAATTAAGAAATCAATATGCAGAATTTATTGCTGAAAGATTATGCATAAAGAGGATTACATAAAAGGTGCTGTTGCTTAAACCTTCCTGGCTTTCCTTTAGCTACTGTTTAGCTACTTTTCCCCAGAAGCCGATTCATTAAATGCCATCCAGTCCATTCTGTACAAATGCTGTACGCTCCCTGCTCTCACAAATAAAAACAAAGATGATACAAGAAACACATAAAGAGATGTCAGTTTGCAAAGAAAATACTGGGTTATATTTCCTGAGAGCTGCACAAGCCAACTCACAAACTTGAAATATTACAGATTTGGTTTTACAAGTCAATCACAGCAATATATTTGGCCTTGTAATTACTGTCAGTTTTGACAGGGAAGGCAATAATTTTTTTTCCTGACATGAGAGTTTCAATAAAATCAGGTAGCCACATCACAGAACACTTTCTTACAGAGAATTAAAAGGACTTCTCATAGAGATAAAGAATATGCCAGGATTAAATATATGTCATACATTCAATTCAAGATTATAGGGGGGAAAAAAAGGTGAGGGGAAATATCCTTACATATGGATCTGATCCAAAGCCTATTATAAGGATGAGAATGTTTCTATTTACTTGAGTGGACTCTGGAAAAATCCCTTTCTGTTCTCAGAAGAGACAACAGACAAAATTAAAGCTTTTTTTATCTTTTTCTCTATTTCCTAAGACACCCAACTAGTTAATGAAAATTAATTACCTGAGGAGAATAAATGGCTACAATCTGAAATTGTAGCTATTTTGCTCTTAAAAAACGTGAATTAAATGCTTTCCATTTCAATTAAAATCACGGCAACAGTGTATATACTCAAAATTGGTTAGTATCTGTCACAGCCAGCCACACTTTGAGATGTATGATACTGTAAAGAATCCTTTACCCTTTCAAAAACATACTAATTGTGGACCAAATTAATTACTGAGGTTATGCACTAACATGCTTGCTGGGTAAGAAATAGTGAACTTGGTTCCTGCTTGGAGACTGTGAAGTTTTAGGAGGATAAAGAACACATAAACCCACAGAGCAGCAGCGTTTTTAGTGTACCAGGCAAAGAATAAGACTGGACTTGTATTTGTTCTGCCATTTCAGAACAGTGTCACCTCACTACTGAATCACAGAATTGCAAAAAACTGGCCTGGAACAGACCTTAGGAGGTGATTTAGTACATGCTCCAACCCCAAGGCAGGAATTGCCATGGTTCAGTCATTCTTAGCAGGTGAGTTCATTCCCTGCAGGTTCTCCAAATCCTCCAGAAATGGAAATCACAGAAGCTCCCCAGGCAACCAACCCCAATGCTTCACTGCCCACACCACTGGAAAGCTTCACCTTGTGCCTGGTCTGCCTCTACCTGGAAGCAATGTAAGCCTGTTATTTCTTGGTGTCATCCATGATTAACGTGATCCCATTTAGCAACTATGGGTGTAAGACTTACTGAGAACAAAAGGCCAGTCAGGCATTCCTAACGTGAGATGGAACAAACAATAAAAATTAACAATTTGGAGTTTCTTCTAAAGCCATGTCCTCTGTCACCCACTCTTCCCTCAGAACGGGTGGAATTACTGGGCAGACTGGAGCAGACACTGTGCAAGCTCCTGGCAAGCAGCTGTATTTCCTGCTACTTTCAGAACCTGCAACTCCATTAAGTTCTCAGGATAGGACTTAATTATGAGAGCAATAAATTTGGCCTCGAGAAAATAGAATATACTAGGAGACATAGGGACTGTCAGTGGCCCATATACAGACATTATAATTCTGTGTCAGTATACTCATATAACAAGATAAATCCTCACTATTATAGACTGACTCCCTGGCTGAGAGGAGAGGCACAGCCAAAGAATTCATCTGCCATTGACAGCTGTCTATAATAAAGATTCCTGAAGACAGGACTAGTACCTGCCCCTACACAATTCCGATTTGGTAGGGAAATGGAGCAGACAATGAAGCAGACAGGGTCAAACATAACTTTTCTCACATCTGGCATACCTGCAATGTTTTCAGAAGAGTAAAACCCAATTAATCCTGGTGTAATCAATCAGACCTCAGCGCAGAGTGTACAGATCATCAGGGTGTGAACTGGGAGTTCAAAATGAGTAGGATGTAAAATACTTCCATCTGGTTACAAGAAGTATCTTATGCCAAGGAGATCTTCTCTGGAGATAAAATCACCAAAGCCATTTGCTTTGTGTTCATAATACTCCCTGTATTTGTTAGGTGCTGGGTACAGAGTGATTTTGCCCATCAAGAACCACTTCACAGATAAACTGGCACCCTGTATCTGGGTTGTTAACTGATGGTTAGCACTATACTTTAAACTACAAAAATTAAATTTTCTGCGATATTTAACAATTTGATTCTAAATCCTGTATCTCAGGAGTAAGAAGTTGCAGGAGCAGTTGCAATAAAGCCAAGGGAACTATGTGACTAATGCTTACCCTTGTGAATGAGGAGTTAATACTGTGCCCTCAAATTAAGAATATCTACATAACTTTTGCTGAGTTAAAGGGGGAGTCACATGGCTAAATTCCCTTGTTTCAAGCTATACATGCAGAACTGACTGTTTTCAAGAAGCAGAAAGTGGAAAAGACAGAAGATGTTTGTGCCATTGACAACTGCCTACATTTCAATTTTTTTTTTCTGTAATACCAGCAAAAATGACAACATTAGGATGAGCAGAACACTCACAAGCCCACAAACAAGGGAAGGACATAAACTACCAAGTATTATGATGAATGTAGTCTGAATAGCTACTGCAATTTCAGTTAATACATTTAACAAACAGTATGTCTATTGTTACTGTTAACTAGACCAAGTTATTGAAATAATTGTCTGCATTACTAAAATTAATTAATAATCATATTAAATACTGTTTACCAAATGAAATGTATGTGCCCTCAGTAGCTGCTCAGTACTCTGTTCTGTGATCCCTGTGAGTCACCCTGGTTAGTTTTAGACTGAATCACTCCAACATATACTCCCCATGTTTCAGACATTGTGACATCTAACAAAGGGTATTTTGCATGAAGGCGTCCTTTACATCAGCCAGAATGTGCAAAATAGAATTCCACTAAAATACATTATCATTACCCTTTAATGAAATGGGCATGATGGAATCCCTTTGTGGTCCACGTATGCTTCTTGGAATCATCAGCTAGTCTGAGGACCCACAAATGGGAACATATCACATCATGGTTTTATATGCCATTCTGTCAGACCAGGCTATAATTCAAAACTCTGATCCACACCTGATGGACAAACACCTGCATAAATTTCTAGCTCATTGAATTTATTAGAGATGCTCAGAAGCAACAGTGCAGCTGAAGGGCCTAAGATAATATCAGACATAGATCAGTAAAGCTCAGTTTTCAGCCAAGGGCCAGACATGTAGCTCTTTGTTCTCCTCTGCTTGCCAAAACCTGACAGAGACCACCACTGGTACGGATTCAGGTTCACACTCTCAAGTAGCATTCACATAATCTGCACCTGAAACATTAATTTGACCCAATTCTGTCAAAATCTGATGTTTTAGGAAGACATCTCATGGTACATGATTTCCTCCTCACAATTTTTTTAAGTAAATGAATGCAGGAGTGAAGTGAAGACAGAGTATTCACAGAAATACAAATCATAAACATGGCTTAGTGAGGGAGATTATTCCGGATGATGCCTCTGCATTTTGAGCTTTCACTCACCTGAAAATTTACAAAGCTCATGAGAGAAGATTCTTTGTTTCCCGAGCTCTGCCCTCAAAGCAGTACCAAATACATTAGAGGGAGGCAACTCTGGTCACAAGTCAGCAATGACCTATTGGTGACCTTGGGTGACTATCAGAGGACAGCAAGTAGATGAATAGGTAGTCTCAGTCTAGAAGTGGTTAAGCACACTGTGCAAGTCTCGGAATCAGAAACAAATGAACGGAAAGGAAGCTGGTTATTTTAGAGACCTTCCAAAACAGTTCTCACAATTGCTAATGTGGATTGCCTATTTTTCAGTCAAGTAACAGAATTCCAGATGTACAAAATATTCAGTCCTTCCCCTTTCATTGAGGTCTAATACCCTAAAACTAAGTCCAAAATCAGCTTGAAAATTAGAAGAAAAGAAGTTTCAAAAAATTAGCCTGGAGTATTTTACACACAAGCAAAAACTACTGTCACAAAAGACATAGAGATTTTGATAAGATACTGCTTATGAAGTAAATTAACTAAATACAATGAACTAAAACAGTGGGAAATGACAAAAAGGGGGCTAATAGAATAGAGCCTTTCAACAACTGTAAATATTTTTTTTTTCAAAGCTAAAAATCTTTTTTTCAAAGCTAGAAATACCTTTTTTCTGTGGTAAAGGTGGCTATTATAAGCATGTCAACGTAAACACCAGAAAGGAGAAACCAGCATCGAAACAAGATTGTAACTGACGATATAATAAAACCCACTCCTTCCTACATACACATGTGCATTCATGCCTGACTGCTTTTAATTTAAATATAAGGAAAAAATGGCAGTCCTCTCAGAAGAGAGCAACAGAAAAAGAAGATGCTTTCCTGATGCCATGTGACTGTTTACAGATTTCATCTTTTCCCTTCCACACTGAAATAAGTCTGAGAGGCTGAAGACCACCAATGAACACACTGAGTGGCACACGCCTGTCGGGCTGTCTGCGCTCTGCTCTTCTCACGCTGACCCTATTAGATTTGACTATTAAAAACCAGCACTGGGCCATGTCAGCTCTTGGGTGGGAGAGGCTGCCAAGGCTTTTCAAAGACTGATAATGATCCTGATGCAATACTTTTTTCCTTTACCCCAGCTAGTCCTGCACGGGGGTCAGTTCTGGGGTGGTACATACTTGTCTTGTAGCATGAGGTGTAAAACTAAAGTCCTTATTGCCGTGGCCATGAAAAATCCCACAGCACTATTTACAAATACAGAAGCAATCACGGCGGATTGGAAGTGGCCAAACTGGTAATTCTCTTCTGCTAACATAAATCCTCCCACAGTAACTGAACGTGGATTTTTTTTCATCTCAAAGCATAAACTTTAAAGTCTTGCTGTAAAATGCTCATTAGCCAACAAATCTCTTTATGGAGTAGCACTTGCTTTACAATAGAGGGTGGAAGTTTGCTCTACGGGTTGTGAGACAGTAAGGATACTTTAGGATAAAAGCTCCAACACATCAGTTTGCTAGAGCAGAAAATTAATAGAGATAGATTGGGTTTTAGTGGCATTTGAAACTATCTACCTCTTCATCTACCAGCAGCTCTTCTTCTCAGACTGCCTGCACTGTTGTACTTTATTCTCCAACACACTGCTACAAGATGACACCTAGGATTTTTAAGATTTTCCTGTTAATTAAAAGACTTGTCCTCCCAAACAGCTGGGAAGAAGCTGACAGTTTCGGTTTTAAATTTGACTTATGTTACCATAGCTTTCAGGTGCAGAGGCTTTTCATCTATTTTGCTTTGAACCTAGCAATTGAATTTCTATGCATTTCTCTGTGTGATAGTTTGGACTAACGACGATTCCAGACAGCAGAAACAGAATTGTTTCTAAACAAATCTGTAAAAGGCTATGATGTAACAATTCGTGGGTTATCACTGCCTGATCAGCTTTACAATTAAAGGGAAAATAAACATAAATATTTCTTAGCACAACACAATTGGATAAGAAAAGCTGTATCCCTATCACCTGCACACTCTGCCACCATCTAAGCCCCCTTTACTTCTTCCTATGGGATGGAAAGACGAGTCAAGCCACAGTTGCACCCCAGAAGTGCCAAATCCTGTACTTACACCCAGCTTGAATCCACAGTTTTAAGTTCATAATGTGAACTTGGTTGCTGCTGGTCCCTCACAGTAAGACAATGGATGTTGGGCAGGAAATTAACTCTAAGACAGATGCAGATTTGGCAGAGCACTCTTTGCTGAGCTTAGTGTCAGATTTCCTAAATAAAGATGGAATTAAGCAGACTCCTGTCTGAGAAATATCAGCTTCAGAGAAACCCTGTTAAGTGAAGGTCTTATAGAGTTTATCGGTACTTTGTGCTATTTAAAGCGGAAAGTTGTTTATAAGGTTTCCATGCATATGTTTATTCCCACAGTTATGTACTAATAAATTTTTCATCAACTTGAGTGAGAAATGAGAGAAACTTCAAAATGGCTCATGCAACTGAAGAGCACACCACTGTCATCTACCTGGGTACTTTCACCACATTTTAATATTTTATAGCTTCCCTATAGATCCCACTGAACTTTACCAAGCTAGGATTCTAATTTACACCCACAACTTCATTTTGCTTTAACTAAGATAGAAAAATGGATTTCTATCATTTGGCTTAGAGAAATCAGCACTGTTCTTTTGTTTGGTTCAGCTTATGGAAATAATTGCACCTCATTCAGAAAGAGGACAAAGAGTATTCAGCAAAAAAGCACTTTGAAACTGTATTATTACCTATTTTTGAGTTACTGTTTGAGATCCTGATGCAAAAGCAAGTGAATTCAATAGCTTCTCAGTTTAACAGTCTCTGGATCAGGCTCTAAAGGGTTATTCTTTATGTTCCTTCTAATACTGTGTCATACTCAGACTGCAGAGCTGGAAAAAAAAAAAAGATACGAGTTTATGCACTTTGCTTTGAATTTAGAATGGGATCTTAATTAGTATTCACTTTCAGCCTAATTTCAGTCACAGAAAGTTTTTATCCTTTATAAGGGAGCAAAAGGTAAGCTGAGCCATATCACTTCTCTAAATCTTATCCATACATCTTTCTGATAGAAGAACCAGTGCACGCACTGCCATCAGGACACGTAATTAGTGGCAGTATGCACAAAGAGGTATATCCTAACAAGATGCTGCAAAAATATGTGAACCAGTTATCCGTATACAGAAGCACATGAAAAGATACTACAGAGTGGCATGATTATATCCGGGTGCCTCTGCTATAAAAAGCATTTGTATTACCCTTACTTCTCTGAATAAATTCAAATGACAGCTCCATTTCATTTCTTCATTCAGTCTGGAGGCCAGATGGCATTAGAATCATTTACTTCACCTTGTTGTGCTTAATTACTACAATCAACACACTATTTTCCAAATTAATCATAACAAAGTAATTTCATTAGTAACACAGCAGGCTGTTGAATTATTAGCATCATAACAGTTTGCAAACAATTAAACTTTATTTGAACCTTAAAAATTTGCAGAGTAGAACATTATTATAAGATCTAATGGCAGTACCATACAAATCCAGAACACAGCAAATAATCAAGTAGAACGCTGTACAATGTGAGAGTTACAATCACCTTCTAAAGATCTGCTCTCTCACCGTTCACAGAAAGGCAAGCACAATCTAAGGGAACAAAGAAAATTAGGCTATTAGCATCTTCTACCCGAGTTTCATTTAAGTTGTATTGAGATTTTCTTATCCAAAAAAGGTGATGGTATTCACACAGATTTACAGTAAACCATTCATCCGCGGCCCATGGCTGGTTTATTCTGAGACACTACCAGTGAGTTTCAGGACGTCTTTCACGTTTTGAATTTAAGGCAGTTTATTTACTCTCCCCTAGCAATCAGTACTAAGAAGGGGGAAGCCCTAAGAGAGAACTACAGACAAAAGCCACTTGATGTCTCCGGCTGTCACCACCCAGGAGCGAGGCCGCGGCGGGCAGCTCTGCCCCTCATCGCTTGGGTAAGGACTCCCTCTCCTGGAAAAACGGCAGAAAAGGCGCGGGACAGCCACGGAGGGGGAAGGGGACAGGGACGGGAGCGGGATCCGCCCCCGCCTCCGCCCGTCCCACGAAAATGTGCTGCCACCCAGCGCCGCGGCCGCGCAGCGCAAGGCCCCGCCGGGCCCGGGCAGCGCCTCAGCGGCCGGGGAGGGCCCGTCCCCGAAAAACTGCACGGCGACGGTGGTGGTGGTGGGACTCGGAATTCTGTGATTAATAAAGAGCCATTCCGGTGGGCAGATTTATGGCGCTGCCATGTTAACAAGGGAGAAGGAGCGCTTCCAGCCCCGCTATTAACGCTTCACATTCTGTACACAATCCACCAGTACGCTTGACAAATTAAAGTAGTAAAAGATCTGAAGACTATAATCTATCATTTTAATGCTTCGCTGATAAGGCACAGAATCAATTCCAATGACTATCTCTTTAAAAAATTACAACAAAACTCCGTCCCGTTTGACGCCTATTAGAATTCAGCGTACCAGCAAATACCATCCATTAGCTAAGGCAGAGCACAACATCTTCGTTTACTGAAAGGACCCAAATCCCGAGTTCAGACTGGCGTTTCCTTTTAACCCGCAGTGTTCCCGGGCTCCGCCTGAAGCACAAACAGCACAAGCAGCTACACGGGGACGTGCACAGGCTCGGCAGCTCACGGCTGGCCGGACTTGCCTCGTGGGCGGATTAAAAGGTCTCACAAATCAACAGTCTGGGAGGACCCAAAAAAGTTGATCTTGCATGCTAATGGTAAAGCACATCTCCAAAAGAAGAGTATGTAAAGTATTAACTCTGACTTGCCCAACCGCTTGTTCACAAGTCCTTTAGTGTACTTTTTTATGTTTCAATCAATGCTTTTGATTAGCCACCAAGTTCTGGCTTTGACCCAAGAATGCAGGGAGTTGATGCTAATCCACAAAGGGTGAAGGTGAAGATCTCTGTTGCACAACCTGTGTGAGAATTCCACAAACCAGCAAGGTATCCAGATGTAACTCTGCAAAAGTATCGGTGATGTGCAGATAAAATATTTCACACTACCACAGAAAAAAAATATTTTTACCTGCAATTTAGCTTGAGTTCACTTCACAAAAATTTAATTTAATGTATTTTCAGAAATTTTCACAGAATTACCATGTCCAAGCTAGAATGGTACCAGGGCAGTATTACCACACATTTATTACACCAGCAAAAGAATTAAGTCTTCATTGCATGTCAAAAAAATTGTATTTAATAATACAATACTAAATATATGAGAAAAATAATTCACTGGCTAAAGCATAACTTAAAAACATTTGAACATACCCTGAAGACTTGAAATATTATACATAAACTACCTTCTACTTTCTGATGAAACTGTACAAGATGTACAGTGAGCATCAAAAAGTTAATGCCCATATCAATTGAGTAATAATTTACCCTTAATTTTTCTGAATCTGCAGAGCAAGAAAAGAGCAAAATTCCCTGAGAGAACACAAAGCTATGGCTGTACAGAGTGCTGCTAACGTTAAAAAAAGAGCAACAGGCACTATATGGCTGCTTGTGCCCCATATGTTAATTACCATTTATTGCAATTCTATAAAAAGTGGCTAAGAAGAACATTTCCGTAAAGTTATGATCAATTACAGTTTATAATGTTTAATATACACAAGGCAATGATCTGACTATGTTCGCTGAAACCGCAAAATGTGTACAGCGGAATCTTCTTCCCGAGGCTCGGTCTGTAAACTGCAGCTGCACACCACTCTTCATTTCAAGCACAGATTTCTCCTGATTAGGGAGAGGGAAATTGAAAGTTCATCATTAACCAAAAAAACCTCAAACATGCATATCAAACCCAGTCCAAATATCCATCCCCTTGCACAGTTTTCTGCACAGATAGATATATATACGTATTACTAAAGTAACAAAACTAAATAGAAACAACACCAATTTTATTTTTTAAAAAATCTGGAAAATGAACGGTTATTAAATATATCATCTTTTTTACCTTGTGGTTTAATATTTCATATAGAATCCCAGAAAAAAAAAAGTACTTTAATTGAACCTTCAATATATTTTGCCATAATCTTTATGTTAACAGGACTCCTACAAAGGTTCCAGGAAAGACATACTTATGAAACAGAGAACAAGGGAACATATAAGCCATTACAGAAGATTGGATTAAAATGTACTTACCCAGGCCTCTCAAATATCATACATCTCCATTATGTAGGCTTTAGGCACCAAGCCAATGGTTCCGTTCATTTCTCCTACCCACCAGCCAAATCTATCGTACTCCTAATTGAAAACAATACGCAGTATTAACCTTTAGTCTGATATAAATGCAATAGAGTTTTGTATGCAACTCCTTATGGATGCTTTCTCTTATATACAGTTATAATCATTTCAACTGAAAATTAAAACATTTTATCTTTTTGTTATAGGCGTTCACATGCAGTTAGGCAAAGGCAGAAGCTAAATTTTAAAAAGGCCACACATACTCAAGAAAATTTTTAATTATGGCCACAATTCTCTAACACCTACTAAAACAATTCTCTAACACCTACACTACCTCCTTATCCTCTGTTCATCAAAAATACAAAAACCTTGTCTTTGTAACTAAAAGCACAATGTTGACATATAACAATCAACAGGGATTCTTTTAGTATCACAAGCTAAACTCTTAAGAAACTTACCATCAACTTATTTTAAAAACTATTTTGCTCAAATGTGAAGGGAACACTATATATCTAATACGTAATATCTTTAGATGGACAAAGTCTACTATTGCTTTAGGCTTGCAGAAAATTCTACAGCAGATCTCATATTCCTGACAGATGACTAATGTACTCCTGTTTCAAATATGTTTAGGCTTAGTCAGTTAAATATGAAACAAAATGAATTATAATAGTTTAAAGAAATAATGTCTTCCAAAGGCAGTACCATGTAAGAGTATTGTGGTATTGTGGTTTATAATTATTGTAAAAATAAAATAATGTAATACTGATATGTAATTATTGTATATTGTGGTATATAATTTACTTTTTTCCTGTGAGATATTTTAAGATCAATCCTAACAATGGCTCAATAAATTGTAACAGCTGGAATTGCACACACACATATATTGAGTTACAAATGAAGCATTATTAAAACAGAGACCGTACTCAAAACTAAATTATTAGTAAGACAGAAATTACTTTGGAACAAATGTACAAAATACACAGATATCTCTGATAAGCAACATCTGTTTCTTGCTACAGTGCTCTTCTTATGAGAAGAGCAAAAGGCTCTAGGATTTTGAATTAGTGGTGCTACTGAGATGAAGCTACTATTTTGAATTGTAGGTAAAGTTTTTTGGTTATAAATAGCCAAGTGGAGCTTGAGGGTTAATGGAGTTTCATTAGAGCCCGAGCTATAATGATTTGCTGCTGGCATATTTTGCCTGGTCAAGAGTTCTCTGGGGTCCTATGAGGTGCTTAGTGTGCTCAGCTCTCTCTGCTTAACTCCGATGGCCTGCTTTCATGTGGGCTTTCTTCTTTGCCTTTTTTTCTTTTAATACTTGCATGCAGGCACACACAGTTTTATGTTTTCTAATTGTGGAAGGCTGAACATTAGTCTTCAATTAAACATTTTCTACCTTCTCTCAACAGTGAATTGGTGATTTAAAAGATTCTATCCTACTATGCATGAAATACTGCAGTAAGTGTGATTTAAAGGAAATCTACAAAAAACAAAACAAAATGAAAACAAAAAACAAACAAAAAAAAAAAAAAGCAGGAAAAACTTCATTTATTATGTGAACATGCAAGCAAGAAAGCTGCAAAAATAATTCCACTTTCTGCCCCCTTCCACTGCAAAGCAGACTGCTGGGGATGGGTTTGGTCTTGAATGTCTGGAGGTATCTGAATCTGATCTTCAGTGCACACTGCTCTCCACAGAAGGTAATAACCTTTCCCATGGGGCTTCACATTACACCCCAAATCCTTAAAGGCGAAACACTGAGGTTTATAATCTTCCAGATCAGCCTGTTTAAAAATCTATGCTTTATCTCACAATACGCTGTTTAAATATACAAACTAGATTTCAAGACTGAAGTGGGAAATTGCTGAAAGGAGCAGCACTCACGTATACTACTGGAATCTCAGCAATAAATCTCTCCAAGAGAAAGCAACAAAAGATTTTAAGCTGCTACATGGAATTCACACAGTAACTGACAAGAGTGATTAAGCAAGTTTTGCTAGAGATCAGCCAAAAAAACAAACAATACATGAAATGAGGGAAGTGGCTCAGTTAAGCAGTCATTAAACTGCATATGACAAATGGCACAGAAAAAGCCTGTGGATTACATTATCCATTGAAAATGTTCCACTTAGCAACACTACATGGACTTAGAAACAATTGTTTTTAAAGAAACAATTCAGATAGCTCAAATTAAAATTAAAAGCATGCTGCTGTTTTGAAAACTTTCTGGGTTTTGCTACTTACTTATACACCACTTACTGCTCTGGCATGAAGCTAAGTGAGAAGATGAAATGAATGTTGATGTAACAGACTAGTAAACTAATTTAAGGATTCACTGCAACCATTATACCATACAGACAATATTGCAACACAGAAGCTTTTACTTTACATTACTATTCTTTGCATGGGTCTCAAGAGCAACATGAATCCCAATTAAACTATCTGCAGTCTATAGAAGTCTGAACAAAAATATAATGCAGATACCTGGCTACCAAGAACATAAAACCTTAATTTCTGGTTTTAGAATAATTAGATAGCACTCCCTTTTAAACTGATTGAAGTACAGACATTTCTTTTTAAATTCCTAACCCCTCCTTCCTATCCTCAATAACATGAAAGAGTGCTTAACTAGTGAGGCAGATAAGCAGCCCCCCTAGTCCTTTCTTGAAGTCACACATAAAATCCAAATTGATGTATTGTTACTATCAATGTTATCAATTATAAGCTCCTTTGCAGCAATATAATTTCATTAATACACTGCTGTTGTGAGGTCCATATGTCTATTACTGCTGCTTAAGATGTGTAGAATAAAAGTCTTCAGTCCACATTTGTGGAAAATAAGGATTAATATACAGAAGGATATGAATACAGTTAGGAGTTTTATATGAATAAAAAAGTTGGGAAACACTGTGCAAGCATCAGCTTCAGATCTCAGGTACCACTGGGTTTACCATCTGGTATCCCTCACTGCATTCAGCTCTTAATATCACTGCTAACATAGGCAAGCGACTATACTTCAGAAGGACTGATAAAATAATGAAGAGTCCTTTAATCTACAGGAAACCATTGTAGTCAATTTATAAGAAATATTGCATCCCTTTGTAGGATGTGTAATTATTTTCTATTAATCATGTGCTATAAAGCTACATTATGTGGTTATTCTGTTATCACTAGAAAGAGGCCTGCAGTCAGCTCCTGACAATGTTAGGTAATTACTAACACAAAGCTTCTTTCTCCTTATGTAGAAACGCTATCAAGATCCAGAGGTGCTGTGATGCTCGCTGTATGAAAATAACTCTCCAAAGAAATTCAATAACTGCAAAATGAATTGCTCCAAGGCAAATAGAGGGATAGGAGAGGGGGGCAGGGCCAGATCCAGCCGCCCTGCAATGAGGAGAATGCACAAGTGTGCGGCCACGCTCTGCCATGTGACAGGGAGCACATTTGCCATACCAGGCAATGTTAGCAGGGCCAGGGGGAGGAGGGGGCCACCACAACCCCTCCCCCAGAAGCGAAGCACCAGGGCAATGGAATATATTATGCCAAATAATATGAAACAGCCACCTTAACAAATGACCAAATGCTTTTTGAGCTACTTCTGCATTTCCACTGCCATAGAGTGGATTATTTTTATTTTTTTTCCCCTAGCAGAAATTTATTAACCAAAGTGAAGTAATTTCACAGGGCAGGAAGGAACAGGTTATGATTTAACATTTAACATGCTGGCAAAACACTCTCTGTACAGCATGCTAGATAGTGGGGGGTAAAAAATCCCATCAGGCTCCTTAAATGCTCTCAACTGAACACACTGTGAGCAAATACTTCTCCTTGTCCCCATCCCACTCACTTGACTGCACTGATGTCAGGTACCCATGACTTCATGAGACACTGATCATAAAACCTTCTGTACTTGTGGAAAATGCAATAATTAGCAATACACTCCCTGTTTTCTACAGATATTGTTTATATCCAAGATTTTAGTCCTCTACAGAAGAGAATTTTGATATTTTGTCATATAAAATGAGAAAAATTTTATACTTGAGGATTTCCAAAGCAGTTGCTACCTTTAGAACAGTTCCTCTGCTTGTATGAGATTCTCCAGATGCTTTGCACCATATAAACTTCTACTGACTTCAGCAAAAGTTGAGAACATCTAGTTCTTGTGCAATTAGTCTCCATTGTTGAATACATATGGTATGGTTTTTCCTGTTTTTGGTGTGGGAGTTTTTATTTGTTTGGTTTTAAAAAAGAGTTGCTGAAAATTATTGTGTTTCAATGCCTTGAAGAAAAATATGGAGTTGTATTTTAAAAAACACAACCAAAGTATGTGAATTCAAGATTTTTCTCCTTCCTTCTTCTAGTGGCATTGTAAGAAATACTAACTTATGGGCTGAATACCTGCAAAATTTAAAACTTGAAAAGCAAAATATATATATAGCCTTGTTTGAGATTATAATAAGTAACCTCTACTATCAAGCTAAATATGTGTCAGAACCAGGGATAAATTTTTTGCAGAGAACATCCTAGGGTTCAATTTTGGCAAAATAATATTTTAAAACACCTCTAATTCATCCAGGAGATTCATATTAGCTAAAAAGTTTTAGAACTTCCTTTGGTGTAATTGTTGAATGATACACTATCAACCAGGGAGCAGTTTTGGCACAGAACCACATTTTCTCTAAAAGCAGAGAATGACAAATGTCTTAAATAACTGAATGAGACTTTTTCACAGGTAGTAGAGTTGTTTTAAGACAGCAATAAAATGGTCATCTTTAAAAATATAAGCACCAGATTTATTGTATGGTTGCATTATTAGGTTTTACTTCCCACAATGACATGAGAGAAAATATACAGCAATTAAAGATTTCCAATATATATCACAGTAAGCAGATGGAGTTCTGAACCAAAACTGCCTCCAGAAAACACCCCGGAACAATAGAAAGGCCATTTTATTTTCCATTAGATGACACGTGGCCAACTTTTTTTCTAATCTGATACGTAAAGGCTTACATATTATCAGTGCGCAAACCAACAGAGCTAGAGTCACTTTGCATTAGTTCTAACTAACCTTCTGTTCAAAGGCCTTCACTGTTGTCTCCCAACATGAACTTACTGCTGTTCCACCCCCAACCTGTAAAGATTAAAACTAAACAACCCAGGAAAAATGTAATGTACCACTGAGTATTGCATTTTAGATTTGATCAGGAGCATCCCACTGAACTGACTCTCCTAAAGCTCCCCACCTTCCCCCCACTGGTTCCCTTTGCAGAGCAATCAGCCTCAAAGCACACACACTACATTTATTTCAGATGAAGCTAAAATGGAAGATGCACTTGAACGTGTTCCAAACATTAATGTATTCTTATTCCACAAAACCAGGCTAGACCTCTTTGGACATCAAACAGCTTGGAAAACGCATGGTGTGGACACCATGGCTCAAGCACTAAGTGTTTCACTCTGCAAATCTGCTCCTGTTGGTACTCCCTATTTAATAGAAGAGTCATAGGCAGTATGGCCATGGAACAGAAATCACAGATCTCAGTATGATCACCCAGAAAACAACCTGACAAAATAAAACACTTAGGATTTTAATATATCTTTCATCTCTTTTGGGAAAAAATACTGAATAAATACATTTTATTGATATTATACAGATAGTGAACAAAATGTTCACAGTGATTCTGAAACAGCTGCACGGTTAAGTTGCACCTTTATTTTATAAGCAGTAACCTGAACTGTGGAGATTCAATGTTTGTCTTTTTACTAGGCAAAAACCACAGGTTGAGATGTGAGCATTTTAACATTTATTGTATTGAAAGAACAAAGATCTACCACACATGAAACCTACAACCATTGAATATAAAGTAACCTAAGCACCAAGTTAACACTCTACTTTCACAAAAAATTCTGGAGCAAAAGATTGTCATAGATGAGGTTTCTATGAATCATAAATACCAGAGTGAGCAGCACTGTTATGCAGTGAAATAATAATGATAAAGGAGAATTCCAGTTTAAGATATAATTTCTGATTTTGAAGTATTTTCTATTTTAATACAAATATAAATAAGAAGTATATTAAATTAGTTTAATGTTAAGAAATGTCAGTAGTCCCACTAAGCAGGTGCCCAGAAAAATATCGAGGTAAATTTTCACTATTACTTGTATTTGGCTGATGAAACTGTGGAACTTCGTAACACAAAACATACACCTAAAGCAAACAAACAAGTGTTGCACTTGCATAAATTGCCCATACAAAACTTAGGAAAAAAATAGAACTACTTCCATCCACAGTTATCTTTGTTTCTGGAAATTGATTTCTTGAGTAGAGCTATGGAAGATTTATAAAAATGATTGCTATACTATGGTCTGTTTTCCCATTTATCACGTGGGCTTGAAAGCAAAGGCAAGCCCGTAAATGAGCAGGAGTTAAGAGCAATCATCCTTTTAGAAAACAGGTCTACAAAGTATTGCATTTCTAACAGTCAATATTAACTAATAAATGTTATTAACAAGTCTATTTATCAGTTCAGCTATATTTTTTAATTACAAAATGGAATAAGGGTATATAGTTTTCTGAAAGTTCACACTATTCATAGCTTAAGTGATTAAAGCCAATTGAATAGTCAAGAATATTACAAATTAAAATAATAGTAACAGTATATCTGTACAGATACATTGATCAATTAATCTGAAATGTTAACTGCGTTTTTAAATAAAGTTAACCACTACTATTGTGATAGCTCTGTTAATTCTGCTCAGATCAAAAACTCAAGTTTTGAGGGAAACTTGGTAGAAAAACCTAGAAAAAAGTTGTGAGGCTTTTGGGGGTTTTTCGTAAAAGCCCACAGGAATGCTTCTACACAAAAGCCACAACTGACATAAATATTTAGAAAATGGCTTGAATAGTTTTTGAATACACCTTTAAAACAAGAAAAACATGCTTTTCTACAGTAACTCCACTACTTGGTCATAGGTATCTCTCTTGACAGACTGTGAGCTCATGCTCATTGCAATAACACTGAGTTTTGATGCTCATGTAAAAGCAAATTCTGAGGATTTGTCTTTGCATAATATTTAGCTATTTCTGGAAGTAAACACTGCCAAACTGAAACCATGCTCATTTGTCTAAAAGACATTTACTTAGAAACTTATATGTAACATATTGCTCCTCTTGCTTTATTTAAATTCTATAAATGCTCAAATTTGCTAAACTGGTTCATAATTACTTCTCTTATACTAATGATCTCATTTCTTGGAAACAAATAGTTGCTTTCCCCCTAATTTCTAAACAGGTATGAGAAAAGCTGGTAAAAATATAATGCTTTGGCATAACTGTTGCTGGGAGAGATGAATATCTATCTTACCACGTTCATCAGAGCAGGCTATACCATTTATATTTCACTGTAAAACAAAGAACTATTACATGTTGCACAAATATGCCCGATATTTTGTTAATGCTTCACCCTTCCTACTATAACATGGCTATACCCGTACTTACTTCCTTATCAGCAAAATGTGATTTTCAAGAGTAATGTTCCTGGCTGACATATGATAGAAAGGCAATAAAGCCACAGCTAGGTTCAGCTGAAGCTGAATTTATGACACCATTTTGGATGCATACACATCGCCCCCCCGTCAGTACCTGCATCTCTCATTTTCAACCACTAGATGGTGTGAAAAAATAAAAAAATTGCTTAAGATTCCTGCCGACTGCCACAAAATCCAAGTATTAATATAGTGGATCAGGAAATATTTTAGAAGAAAAGTCTTGACCCACTTCAGGATGGTTAGGCTCACTTTTCCTTTGGTTATATTTTCACTTACTGGACAAAGAGTTCATAAATGATTAGGCCTTGAAACTGAATCAAGTGGAGGGTTAAGACAGATAATTCTCTGGCACTTTCCCCTCCAAGGACCCTAAATTCCAAACTGACAGTAGCAGCCAACACTCATTTTTCTGAAAAAGCTGTAACAATCTTTAAGCGAAACAGGGCTGAATTTTCTGGGCTGTATTTTGGAGTAGAAATCATTCCCACAGAGAGAGGCTCTATATATCTGGAGCAGCAGCCAGCCTGCTTCAAGGACCGATTACGGATTAATCACGGCACGGCAACACGACAGTTGATATACACAGGACAGCTTAAGCTACTGTTTTTCTATTTTGCTCCATTTTTTAAATTAAATTTCTCACTCTTTTGGGGTAGGAGTAGCAAACAATTTTTTTCACCTACAAGCTGAAGATTAAGATTTTATAGTCCCCATAATGTACCCGAAGAGCACAACCCACAAAGAGGCCAAACTCGTGGAATCCATTCACTCACTGGCTTTTGGGGGGGAGCGAGAGGGGGAAGAGGTGGTTATTTTAAATTAGTACAATTCTTCAGTGCTTAATAACTGTTTGAAAGTTTGCCCAATCCACAAGCTTTATTCAGCCTTTAGTAATGCAATTCAGTTATTAGTTTAAGTGACAATGAAATACCTCAAAAGACATACATGGTCAAATTAATATTAGTAATACATCTTCTATATTTTTATATAGGACTATGCTTCTATCTATAAATCTTAAATTTATTTAAAACAGAAGCTGTTACATTTATTATCCAGAAATGTAGTTAAAAGTATCACAGAAGATTTAAAGCAGTTGTGACAAAACTCAATTTGAAACTAGGACAAACAGATGCCTTTAGCTTTCATGTATGTTTGTGTATTTCAGTGACCTACAATATTTTACGTATTGAGCAGCAATTAGATCGACACGTATTTTAAAAAGAAGTTTTTTTTCAATGAGAACTTTAGAAGCTCAGCTTTTTTTTCTAATACGTGAGGAAAACAGAAACTTCCTCTGATTAATTGTTCAGAAGTAGACTTCAATGGACCATGAGATATGTATTTTAACAGAGGTTTTGTTTTTGTTGAGGAGGTCAAGGAAAAATCTGAAAATTAACCAACATTAAAACAAAATAAAACTTCATGCCTTTACTCTTTAGTGCCAATTCAGATGAGAGAAATTATATTTCTCATTTGCTTTGCAAACAGAAATGTAGTAAAAAATGCCCAAATCTGTCAGAGCAAACAAATTTGGAATCTGAGCTCTCAGAACAATAACAATATACATACAAAGATGAAAGCATAGTTCAAAAAAACAAACCATCTTCTGTAGCAAGATCCCAAAAAAGTCAGAATCAGCAGAGTCAGGAATATGAAACAGGAAACAAAAAACATAACATACAAGATAACTTAAAATTCTACAAGGTTAACTTCTACAAGCAGAAAGTACATTGTCTCCTGTTAAGTCAGTTAACAAATGGTAGCCAAGATATAACAAGTAAATAAACATGCTTTAAAGTTAATTCCTGTTACATGGCTATGTTTTAATTGTGATTATAGTTCATTTGACAAAATAATTAATTGCAGTGAGTATCTGATTGCAGACAAAGGATCTTAAAGGGAGTGCCAATTTCCCCCCACAGAACTGTGGGAATGTGCCCTTGTGCCATGGCTCTCTTTTCATAACCATGCAGCCCCAGTAGTGTCTCATACCTTGCTGATAATGTAGATAACGTCACCACGTTTAAATGTCAACTCATCACTTTCATCTCCTGTGCAGTCCCACAAACCTTGATAGAAATTGGCATAATCTATATTTTCGCTATCTGCAAAGAAAACAGCATCTAATTATAAAACAATCAAGATTGAGGATAACAAAAGTTACTCTTTAAATCTCCAGATAGTACAAAGCAATTTATTAGCACACATTTCTTATTCCTCTTTTCAGAAACAGCTCCTTCGTGCCATGAAAGCAAGTGAAAAATAAGTTTAATGTGCAAGCCCTTCACTGGCAAGTTGCATCACTGAGAGACATGTAGCTACAAGTTTTCAAAGCATTTTTCAAAGCTGCAACTTAAAGCAGCTATTTTTCCTCTACCAGTATATTTCTAGCAAGCCATATATGTATCCCAACTTGAAACTGATAAAACTGCTAGAATATAATTAATAATGATCGGTGAAAGGAAGCAAAAGTATTTTGTGATACACTCCCCCTTTCTCCTGTTCCAACAAAATTAAATAGCTTCTCTGAGAACCTATGAGATAATCCTTGATTCTTCCTTCTGAAATATTGGAGAACTTGGAAACTGTTGCTGAAGCTGCATTTCAAAAATATTTGTGTCAGCTCCAATTTAGGACATTAAGCCCTGGCTAAACGTGCAACTACACTACAGTCATAAACTCATCCTTCTAACAGCATAAGCACAATGGATGTGCTGTGTTCAAGCTGCCATACAGACCATTAACTGATTGATTATTTAGCACTCTTTGCTCTGTAATACGGCAATAACACAGTAATAAATGCTTTGTCATACATTTACAATACAGAGTACATCTATTGAAACACAGCACTCACACACAGTTAAATACACTGGGTGCTTCTGTTGCTCTGCAAACTATTTCCTGTTTTTAATTCCATGAGAATGGAGTGTGATGAGTTAATGCAAAAAGAATGTAAGCAATACCACTAAGATGACCGGTTACATTATGTATACACTAACCAGACAGAATGTATATGTACTAATAATTTACATCACTGGAAAGCTATCTTCTAATTCTGATAACATAAATATCACTGAACTGGCTGGATCAAGGCTGTCATCCTAGTTTTGTTATATGATCCTTGAACTGCAGGCTTGCTGGTTATTCCAACATACACCAGTTACATTTGCATGTCATTACCACTCTACACCATTATTTATAGTTTACAATTTAACCATGATTGGTTCATTTTACTACAAAAAAAAAAATCCTTCTAAAATATCAAGTATCAGGAGATAGAAAGCATCACACTATAAAATAATAGTGGTATTCAACTTGTGTTCATCTCTATTTTGGCAAGTAGTTATATCTGAATTTTAATATTCTCTGTATGAGCAAGAAGAGCTTGTTTTCTCTTTCTCCATTTCAGCCTGTGTTCTGTGCAATCTTGTTTGGGTGGCAATACTGTCATAAGGCTGAATATTCACAACCTTCAATTCAAAGCTGCTATGCCAGTTACCCACCATTTAGTTTTCCATAAACTGGTGATTACAAGCTACAACTTGTTGTGTAGCACTAGGGGGCGTTCTGGCTGCCAGGGCCCAAAATCTGTCCTCATCCCAAAGGCAACAATTGGTACCCGTATGAAAGCTCACAATCATTCAGAAATAACAGATTTGGTTATTTAAAAATGCACAGACATAATCATTTCAACATGAAGGCATAATCAGTTTGAAATGTTGCACCTCCAGATTTTGGCCCTTCCTGTTTTTCACCTCATTATTCACCAATTTAGCATTGGACAATTACAAACAAAACACAAGTTAGCACAAAATTAATTTGTGATAAATCAGAATCAGAATCTCTCCTTGGTCACTTCTTACTGTACTGATCACAGTTCTCAACTCTGTGTGTAAACAATAACCTAAGTCCACATGAGGAAAAAAAGATTCTAAATTAATACAAATAATAGTATTTGGTATACCCCACCTCTCAAATCTTTCATCAGTTGGCTTATTGATTTTGTTTAAAACACATTAATCAGGACTTTTATTTTTTCAGAACATCACTGAAACAAATCATGACTTTTCACACTGACCTTTACCACTTTGAGCTCTGCTCTTACCTTTACGTACCTGAAGTAACTCCTGTTAACACTAAAGTGAGTTGCAACAGAAGAGATCAAACAGTGTGTGAGACATCTCTCCCTTTATGTTCATCAGGAGCATTTATTTAAGTTTTAAAGTGGAAAGCAACTCAATTAATAATGTGAACGCACTGGAAAGATGCATTTTAAAATAAGCTTATTTCAACAGTGAAGATACTGACCAAAGATGAACCATGGCTCTGTGCCCTCATTTGTGTTCAACATCAGATAGGGTTGTTCAAATCAGAAAGCCACATTTTTCAGAGAACTATACTCCAGTATACCAGAAACAAAAAACATGGAAAGAAAGTGGCAGTGCAAGTTTGTGAACAACTGTGCTGGTCTTTCAAGAAGTGTTAATTTCAAATCTGAAATCCCCTCTCATGTCCACCAGCAGCTCAAGTTTATCCACATTCTGTAAGGGCAGCTACCTATACATAAAAGACAATTGTAAATGTAACTTCAGACTTTATACACCTAAAGTAAAAAAGGCTTCATAAAATGATTCATAGTGCTTACAAACACAGGTGTAGAATGAAAGAAAAATACCCCAAAAACGCTGCAAAAACCTCTGCAAAACATAAGCCCACTCATTCTTACTTTGGTCACTTTCAGTTTGAGAAGACCTTGACAAAATTCCTTTATTCCATTCTGCAGAATGGTATAAAATAAAACCAGGAGGTCTGAGTAAAGAAATTTGGTATTTAAATGGCAGTGAAATAATGTGAAGCTTCATAAACACATGTAGTACCTGAAAACAGCTGGATTGAGAATCAAGAACTTACATGCCCATAATAGTTCAAATTCAAAAGGTATTGATTTGCTGATGTTACAATCACTCTCTTTAAGTTTTTAAGGCACATGACTTTAAAATGTCCTGTGCCTTAAAAATACTATGATGACAGAATTGCTAAACTGAAGTGTATTGCATTTTGAAGGTGTGGTCACTTGGCTGCAAAGACAAATAAGACATCAAGTGTGTCACTGAGGGCAGAAAGCAGTTTGGTTTTACCTACCCACTGATTTTAAGGTTACCAAGAATTAGGTGAGTAGGGTTTTGGATAGGTTGTTTCTCCAGTAAATATTTCTTTCATTCCAGGACAGCTACCTGGATGAACTACTATCCCATCGTTTCCAGTACTCTTCCTAAAAGAATTCCTTATGGTTTACTTCTGCCATCTCTGTTTTTCCAGTAACAGCAATAGCAACAGTGGATATTTTTGTTCAATATACTGATGAAAACACTTCAGAGTTATTTTGACAGATCAAAAGGCAGTGGCTGCCAGCCTCTCTGACAGTAGTCTCAGACTGCTTATTTCACTGAAAAATACTGGCATCTGACAACACATGCTTGAAGAAAGAAAGGTGAACAGTTCAGGTAAAAAAAAAATCTGACAAATATATCACTCAAGCATGCATCTCAAATATTTGACTATTTAAAACTTACGAATGCCCATGGATTACTCGGGGCGGGGGGATTATAATAATACTCTAACAACCACAACAGACGGAAAAGAAGAACCAAACCACAACTTGAAAAACAGATTATTTGTACATATTTCAGAGGGATTTAAGCGTGCTGTCCCACTGCAGCCTAAGCCAATCTAACTATAGGTTGTTTAATTTATGCCCCCTACCTTGTGAGGATTTTTGCAATTCCCATTTCTGAGCACAAACCTGACAGAACACTAAACTGACCAAAACAAAAGCGTGAATTACAACCTAAATATGAAAATGCACCACACAATAGGATAAATGTGACTGTGCCTGATTTACCTCAGTCATCCATTTTAACACTAATTGCAGGTAAGTTAGCAAACCCTACTATGGTAGCGACTTAGAACCAGTAGTTTTATCTGCTTGTATATTCTTTGTGAAATGACGGAATACATGTGAATATTTTCCATTTACAGCTGTGGTCCACTGCCTAGTATATTAAAGGCTTGCCATTCTGACTCATGTTCCTCAACTCTTGGTAAGATTTTTCAAAAGTAAATAGTACCAGATTTGAAGATTACTTAAAAACATTTGAAAAAGACAAACTGTAGCCCCTTTTGCTAATGATGTGCTCCATATTTACCATAGTAAAGGCTTAAAAATGGAGGAACAGATGAAGTTCAAAATTAATGCTACCAGAATGAGTGTCTTACACAAGTGATCTAGACTCTCAGTTTTGATTCTCAATCACCAAACAAGGCAAGCCCTGTTAAAGAATCCAGTTATTTGTTTGCTCTGATGATGTCCTAAACTTCAAAAAAATGCCAGTTTATTTACTTGCCCTTTATCCCACATGCCAGACAAAAAAAAAAATTAAATAAGGGCAAAACAACTGTAGTGTATTTATTTGGACTCACACTCTAATCTATTCCAAGATGTTCAGTTTAATCTTTTTCACTTCCCTTCTTCTGTTCCTTAGTTACCCTAAAATCAACATATTTACACTGATAAAGAAAAAATAAAAAAGAAAAAGACACTGAAATAGTGATTGTGGAAATGATAATGTGTAGACAATCATAACAAAAAAGACCCACCAAGCCATATTATATAACTGAAACTCTTCAGTGCTTTGGTATTTTTAAATTATTAGGTCACTAGCAATTAATGCAAAACTATCCAACAGCAAGAGTCAGCACCAAAACCAACAGAATAAAAAGAACTCGAGTGTGAAAGTTAATTGAAGTAGAAATATGTTAGGGCAAGAAAAGAGTAGGAAAAAAAAGAAACTGTTTTTGCACTAATCAGCTTGAGCTCACAGACAATTTGCAGAATATTTCTGTGAGTTCAGGTTTAGTAAAGCTAGGCAATAAACTAAACTTAAGAATGCTTGTGATGTTTGTGTGGAAAATCATAAAATATCCTCAAGTCATGTCAGATATTTATGATGTAATGCCTATCAGAAATACTCATCTCAACTCAGGCCTAAAAGTCAAACAAATTTCCAGTGTTAAATAGTGAACTGTGTAAGATCAGATCACAAAACTATTGCTTGAAATGAACCTGCCATCTGGGGGGAACTGCTATGGTATTTTCAGTGACATTAGACAAATACTAATAAGACTGATAAGGCTGTTCTCATAGCAATTACAACTTTTCAAAAATGCAGATGCTAAGGTTTTGGTTTTTTAAAAGTATGACCAATTAGAACTTCAGGAAGGTACATTAGTGAAAAAAAAAAAAATGATGCTGGCAACTTTATAATTGGATTGACCCCACGCTCCATTATGACAACATACTCTTATAATTACAGTAATGTCTAAATGAGTACTAAATATTAAGGTTGTAATGAGTCATGTTGTTTTACACGTTTTAACAGAGCACAATGCTAACAGCATCTGATGGCTTGGCTCTTGTTTCCTTTCCAAGAAAAACAACCCAAAACTCCTCACAGCAACCTGTTCCTGGCTTTCCTGTATGGGTCAGGAAATCAGGCCTCTGTTTCCTCTCCACATGTTGCAACAGGAAGAGCACTGCAGAGCTACTTCCTAAAGGAACTCTTCTTGCCCACCCCTTCCTTGACAGCCCTGAAAGAATTATGTGTATTATGTACGACGGGGGAAGGAGAGCCAGATTGCATGTCAGTGCAGGTCACAGTTACAATGCAGCAGATCTCAGAAAGGTGTAAGGTCTGATAAGAGGCAAGTCTTCTCTACTTGCTCTGTCAAATCACCAATAGTTTATCTAAAGGTCTGTGCCCTTGAAGCACAAAAATATATTGTTTTTAAGCATAACTGGAAATACCTTTCTATCAAGAAAAGTTGTCTGACTATGTGACTTTACATGGTGCATGCAGTTATTTTTCCACTCCCAGAGATCATTAGCACAAGGGCGCTCTGCCAAGCTAAAGCTGAGAGAATATCCTTCACAGCCTTTCTGGGCATTTGTGTCCTTTTCCAATTTTTATGCTGCTGTCACTGGACTCTGGCATTTCTTACCCGATTCATTTGCTTTCTCTGGTAATCATATGCAATGAAGATATGCATGGCCAACATTTAAACAGGCTGCAGATCAATTAGTGGTCTTAAGTTTATCTGATTTTTATCAAAGAAGACAGAGCTTTGGGTCGATTGTCAGAGCCTGTGTCAAGTTGACCTTTTCAGAGACGTCTACATTGCCAGTCCCTTGGGCAACTTGTTGTCCCCTGTTAGTCTCTGAATGGCAGAAGTCTGTTCTGCTCAAGCACAAAGTATACACAGATGTCTATATTACATTCTTATAGGTTTGACAGCAACTGCATGTTGTATCTATAAACTGTCCTTTAGCAGTGACACTTCCTCAATGATGATAAGCTAATTTATGCAACTAAATCTCCTTTGTGCAGAAATGAAAGCTAATTGAGTCATTACAAAGTAATTCAGGAAGGAATACCTTGTATAAATTGGCTTACTTTATAAATCCTTCTCAAGTGGTTTTCATGCATCCTAAGTGGTGCTTAAGCAGTTTTGCTGCCATCACATACCCAGGTAAAAAAGACAGCTTTACAGAGCTATAAAAACATTATTTTAAAACAGCAAATGGAAGAGAAAATAAAATAAAGGTAAAAAGAAAGTGTATACGCATAAAGAGGAAAGATTTTAATTACCTGAAACAGTGGTAACTTTCTCCTCATTGCTGTCATTGCTCTCATTGCTTGGCACTTTAGCTTTTGAAGAAAGACGTTCTTCTGCAAAAGACACATAACTGCAAATGAAATTCTGAAGGGTCACCTCAGCTGACAGGAATTACAGCCCACATCAGCCTGAAAAGCACACTCTATATTTCCATATTGCAAGCCTTGTTTACTATTTTGCGCTTATACAGAAGTTGGAACATTGTTATTTCTGTGGTTTCCGCCATCCATCCAAACACTCCAGAGCTTGCTTTAAAAATCTCAGTTGTGAACATCTGTTTCCCTTTTCCCTCTGGTCTGAATGCAGTCATATAGAGTTGCAGTTCTGCTGATTTTCTGTCATTCCGAGAAAATTAGAATGAGAGTCCTCTTCTGCTGCATACATTTCTTGCCAGAAAAGGAAACCAAGGTGTGAAAAAGTATCCCCAGCCCAAGCGATAACTCTGAGAGCAGTATGCAATGAAAGCAGATGACATCTTACCTTCAACACTGTCCTACAGACACAGCAGCTCAACACCTGCATGATGGGAACACAGCCACTACAGATGCCATGCCCTTCACTGCTCCTGCCCACTGTGCCTGACCATGGTTTTAAGCAAGCCAGACTCCATCAAATGACTTAGTGCACGTTTAAGAGACAAGAAAAGAGAAAACCTGGCAGTGATCAGCTCTAAAGCATGTTTGCTGGCTATAGCAGGCTTGGAACACTGAAATCCCCACAGGCAATTCCGAAAGATGAGCTCCATACTTCCTGTCTGGCACAGACATTGGACTCTCTCATGTCCAGACCCTCACTTGACTATATCCACACTCCACTCAGTACAGGGACACCAGATCTGCTCCTGACATTTCCCAGTCAACAATTCTGTTGATGATGTAAAAAAGGGGGAACAAACTTTCAGCTGAATCCTATCTTTAGATTCATAAGGAAGTAGAAACGAATTTATCTTGGAATTTACAGTATATCAAAACTGATAAGGCTGCTGTACTGAATGAGGAAATAGTATCTTGATAAACCTACTTCTCAAACATGAATTGACTTTTAATACATTTAAACTATCTGGCTTTGCTACTCATCACATCTTATACAGATAGTCAAGCTTCTTTTTAAGATACACATTTCAGCAACTAATTTTGATATTTTACTAATGACAGACAACAGATAAAGTACTCACAGTGTTTAAAATGTTCCTCTTTGTGCAACTCTTATGTAATTGCCCATTCACTTTGACAAAGAGTGAATTTTATATCAAGAGTTCAAAGGATTTTTAGTCTTGTAAAAATTTAATCTAGCCACAAGACTGTTCCTGCAAACATTAAAGCAGATGTTTAAAGCACAAGAGTAGACCTGTTGGAATGAGTATGCATAATTGTTGCTAACCTCTACACACAGTCCTACAAATATTGCAATTACATCATAAGATCCACTCTACAAAGAGCTCTGAAATTCTGCCCTACTAAGCCAGCAAGATTTTTTGTTCTTGCATCTTGACTAGTTAAAAATCTGGTCAAAATTAATATAAACTATTTTTTAAGCCAAGATAGGGGGGAAAGAATAAGAAAAAAAATTCCTAGCGATAGAACAGGAGATATCTGAAGCTGTAGTACACACAAAACACTCTAAAACATGTACTGCATTCATATGTTTAAATGTATTCCCCTACTTGGCATTAATGCGTTTCCAAGTATGCTCGTCTGTGTATTTTAAGAACTCACAGTTGAGTATAAATGACAAAAATGCATCCCTCTGTGCTGTCCAGAGCACTAGGAGGCACTGTCATTCTGTGGGCTCCCTAGCATGGTTACACCCCTCACACAGAGTAGTACCCCAGGATCAGTCACATTTTCTAGAATTGCTCTCTTTTCCCAGAAAAAAACACCTTCATCCAACACACACAGTATTATATGATTCTTTCATTAAATAGATGTTGATATTACATGTTACTGAATGTTTGGACCTAAATCAGTTGCTATGTTGAATGTCCTATGGATTTTAACTCTATCACTTGTCATGATCATCAGACTAGTTTAAATTGAGGACTGACTCCAGTAGAGGGTATCTCAGCTAAGGTAAAGCAGCAGCAGAGGTTTGAAGAGACTTTTTTGTAAGATAGAGCTGAATAATGCATGTAAACTGCATTGTGATTTCACAGAAAATATTTAAAATATATTTATTCTTCTGAAAAATTTATTTCCTAGAAACAAGAGTTGACCAGATCTACACCTGAAGATATGAAAATGTCTGAATCAAAGCTCTTTGAATTCCAAAAGGTGCCAAATTCAAGCAAAACCTCACCATATTTGCACACTGGTTTGGATCTCAACCATCCCCATTTATCCCACCTTGCTTTACTCTACAGAGTTATCACAGAGATGACAAAGTTTCAGGTACAATTAGACTGGAAGAGGCACTCCAGAAGCATTCTGGACATGTTCCAGCTGCTAATGGGCATTCAGTCCGTGGTACCAGGCTGAAATGACTGCAAAGGAAACCTCCTCTGAAATATGCACAACAACCATCAATGGTCCTTGGCACAAATCAAGCTTTATGAATTTATTGCAAATGGTTCACACTATTTGCTAATGCAATCGTGCTCAGAGAGGAGCAGTTGTAGTAGGCTTGGCTTAGGGTAGTGAAAAAGAACCTGTGGTGTGTAACTCATGTTTTCTGGTATTATGGCCTGAAGCAGTGACTATGTGCAGGCGGTGTCCTTTAAACACAGCAACCTCGATTACCTTAGGAATTACAGCTGCAGTCTGATGCAACATGCATAACTTTGTGTTGCAACATGGCATAGAGCCAAAAGATGAAAAATAAAATTTAAAAATACAGTAGAAATACTTCTGGGGTTTTTAAGATACTGTATATAAGAAGTCATGCATACCTTTAAAATAACCTGTTCCAGTTTTTCCTCTGTACATCATTTTCGCACCATCACTATCACTGTAGAGAGAAAATACTCTTTTCTGCCTTCTCACTATGTCAAAATGAGACTAATCTACACTAATCAAACCAATGAACTCTTCCAGAGCTGTAGAACCTAAGAACCCCTGAGATACAGATTATGTTCTGCACTGTGCTGATACTTACAGACCTTAACAGCAAACAATCTACAAAATTCTTGTAACAATGCAACAAGGAACTGACTGTATTCGTTAAAGGTTTTTTACAATTAGTCCATGAAGGTTGTTGAAAATTTACTTTTTCAATTTGCATTTTGAAGAAAAAACAGAAAAATAATCACCCAACCACATATGATTCTACCATCCACAAAATTTTAAAAGTAAACAATAAATTCTACACATGCTGAGGTTTTTTACATGAATCCAATAATTTTTTTCCCTTCCAATTTCTTTTTCTTAAGGGAGGAAGGAAAAAAGATTGGACTACTTGAGTATAAAACAGATAAGAGTTTGGCTTGAACTGTGCATTCCTCCATTGGAATGTGGTATCTCCATGATAAACATGCATAAATTTAGCAGTTTCCTCTAGTAACATGTTACCTAACCATCTTTTTACATTAGATTCTAATTTAATACCATTATTATTTGGTATTCTATTGCCTTCTAGTTTCTGACACATTGCCATTGCACAATACTAGTTTACACCTTGAATAATCTGAGTTTGTGAGTTAATATATTCTATTCAATGCTTTGATTACAGTAAACAAAACCAGCTCAGCTATGCAGCAAAATCTACCAAACCACACAGATGGTTATAAGCTTTTCATTGTGTGGTTTCCATAGCAATCATATTGCAAATCTGGAAGCTTCTTGCAAATAAGCAGCTTGTATTTACATGCCTCTCGGCTGCAGCATGGAACACAACAAGTGAAGTTATTATTCCAATCACATATTGTTAGCAACATGACTGGAAGATGTTTTGATCAGTTCAGATAAAAAGTACTGCAGTGAACTAATTTTTCATCTACTTCATAATGATACAAGCTACCACACACTTGTAATGCACATTCATGTCTTTTCATTTGAAATCTCACTGTAGTGTCAGAAGGTTATAAGCATACAAACAAGTCTTGTAAGATAGACCCCCCCCCCCCACACAAATTATTAAATAATCAATAAAAAAACTACATGGTGTCTTTACTATTGTACTTGTCAGGGAGGACAGATGCATGCAAAAAACCAGATGTGTACATGAACTCTGTTGACACTGAATATCACAGGTCTATACTGTTTTGCCCAAAAAAAAAGTAAAATAAATAATGGTATGGTAACACCAAGAGTCTTACTCCTCCACACTGCTTTTTTTGCTACCAAATATTGACTTCACAGAAATGTAAACAAGAACTTTCAAACCCAAATAAATGTTTACCATGGGAAAGAGTCAAGACCTTTTTTCTCCAGAATTTATAATTTCATTAATTGACTCACCCCCCATCACAGATGGATTATTAGTCTAATAAAGAACATAAATCAATCCAGCTACGTAATTAAAAAAAAATATATAGCAAGAATTGGCTTTTTTAAAAGCAAGAGTATTTGTTCAGAGAAACATTTAATATTTCCAGAGAAGCAGCAATAAATGCACAAAATTTAAGAACAAGATTGTTTATATAATTTGGCTAAACTGACATCTTCTGCTAGCATTTGTGGTGAGGGCTAGTGACCATCTGGATCAAAGGAATAAGTATTAATGCCCTGTTTTTTTGCAGGGCCAGCAAATTTCCTTACCTGAGGTCAGTGCCCCCCAGCATTGGGGATGGGGTCCTCTCACCTGTACTGGCCTGTTTGCTTCACCAAAACTCTTACACTGTTTTAGCCTAAGCAGCTTCATAGAAAATCTAGTAAGTTTACTTGCCTTGGTGTGTGTATTTATAATGGCAGGGATTTTCATTGCTGATCTCTTCTTTTAGAGTCCAGATCCACCCATTACATATGCGAGAGATCTCTCTGTACAAAGAGCTCTTCCAATGCAATTAGCAAAATTCCAACTTTGATAATCTTCCACTATTCCCAAAGACCTGTTCCTTTCCCCCAACTCCTCTGGGATATGGCACATTACTGGAAGATTTACACACAGCTTCTTGACATTTCATTCTGCATTCCCTGCATTCCCATTAGCAGCCTGGTGTACTCTGTAAACCACAAAACAGTTTGGAAAAGGCTGCTGAAGGTCCTATTGTCTAAGCCATGCTTCGAGTTCTTGTGAGCAGCAGAGAGGGGGAGACAGACTCTTGTTTTATTAAAGCTCCACCTGACTGTACAATAGTGCATAGTTTCAGAATGATAATGCCTCTGGGACAGTGAGAGAAGTGGGAAACAAGTTAGCTGCTAGAGAAGAGATTATATACATGAGGATTTCTTACCATGACAGAAGAGAGGACATTTAATTGCTACTTCACTGGATCACAGTGCTACTTGCCACCCAACAGCTCAAACAAAAATGTTATATTCCTGTATGGCAAACTTGAGTGTAAAAAAACAAACAATTTCCACAACACAAGCAGAATGATATAAACAGGTCACCCAAAAACAGGCTGAACACTGGGATTGCAGACAAGATGACATCAACATATGCCACCGGAAGCAGAAGCTGAATCTGACTAAACAGTCATCATTGCATTCAGAAATATGCTGGGAAACAGGCAACACAGAATTGTATTCCAAAAGAATACAGAAAGACATCTCTGGGTTATGAACAATATAAAAATACATCTTAAAGAAAAGTAATGTGCATACTGAGATGCTTCAGTTTTAGTTGATGACATCCCATGCCAATTCCTAACTCAAATTACTCACACCACATGTGATCGAAGCCTGATTCCAATATGGAGGCAAAAGGTTTCATTCAAATGTACCACCATCCAAACTGGATGGGACCTCCAACTAACACTTTTGCACAAGTTTTAACCAGCTCTTTGAAAACAACCATAATTTAAATTCTAAAGTAAGGTTAAATATACATGCCACTCTTCTCAACCAGTAGACAGTAACAGGAGTCTACTAATAATATTAACTATGTCCTGACTTCTCAATGGCCTAGAATAAGTAGCACTGGTTTTACAAAGTGAAAAAGCTAGAATAACAAAATATTTTGAGAGATATGGGATCTGTGGAAATTGCTCAGTCTAACACCCTGCTCTAACTCAGAAAGTTAGATCGGGTTTCTAGGAAACAGCATTTGGCCTCTTTTGGTACTCCACACCAAACTGTTCAGCAGCAGTTTAAAAGGACCTGTGCATTTTAATAGCTCACGTATGAGACAGCTGAAGCTAATGACTTTTAGAACAGGATTAGCTCAAATTACTCAGTTTTGTCCAGATCTTGCCAAGTCTCCAGATGTGAGGTTTCCTGTATTCCTTGAGAAATCCTGCACGTTTTTTCCCCTCAGTTGCATTTCTTGTATCTTTAAAAGGTGCTACTGTGCACCACTGTTACTCCCAGTTGTCTAAGCAATCTGAATAACTAAACCAGCCAGCTCAGCTAAAAGTGAAGCACAGCCTCCTATTGAGAAGACCTTGGGAAAGTTACCTCATCATCCTCACAGAAAAGGCTAGTAGATGATGTTGTAAATTAACTCAGGATCATTGCTGCAAGAGAAAGAGAAGCAACATGGGAGTACTGGAATGTCACTTAGACATTTTCAGGAGAAAAAAACTCTCTCAAAACAACCTTTCTGTGGCATCCCCCAGTGAATCTTAGCATATGTCATGCAGATAAAACAAAAAAGCAGATACAATATCCCCTTCCTAAGAAAAGTATTTTGGAGTTACAGCATTTGCTAAAGTAAACCAAAAAATTCCCAGTCCCACTAAGGACAAACAGCAAATACACTTTATGGCTGCAATTCTCTACTGTTGAATAGAATAACATTGTCTGGATCTATGCTGTTGCTATGAAGAACTATTGCTATGAAGAATAATAACAGAGAAAAGTAGCAGAGAGAAGTAAGTACATTTGGAGAACTGTTTGAGGGGAAAAAAGTATCTCTTTCTAAATACATCTATGAAAAGGACACCACCTTTCTCCTATATTACCACACACATAGCCATCCACATGAACTATAGTAGCACAGTGGATTTAAAAATCATGTTTTTAAAAGCTGGAAGATATTTTTTGGCCTCTCACTATTTTACTGGAAAAAACAAGCAGCAAGTGATCAAAGAACATATTTCCGGAGGAAAAACAGCTACTCTTACACACACAAAAAAAAATCCTAATAATTTTGGCCATGTCATCCAATGATGCTTCAAGTGGGTCTTCTCACTCTACTATGCAGCCTTTTACCATTTGTCACAAAATCTAAGAGAATGCTTTGCTTTACTTACTTTTTCTACTTGCTGAGACCTGAATGTATGTCAACATCTTTTCTTTTTCTTTCCTTTCTCCAAGTACCCTTACTGGGAAAGTAACTGGGAAAAGTACCCAAGTACTCTTCCCAGTACCTTTGCTTGCCTGACTTTGCCCCATTCTGTAGTCACAGCCAGTATCTTCTTCAGACCCCAAAAATCTGTATATTTACCAAACACAGAAGTTGTTAGCTGTAGCAATGTATCTGTATAACAGGTCATTCTGATGCACCAGTCAAACTGATTGTGAGTAATATTATCAAACCACTTGCAGTTTTGTTGTTAGAGCTCTCAGGAATTCATCAAGGTTACTGAGAAAACAACAGGATCAAAAATAAGAAGAGAGCCTGAGAAAATGTCTGCAAAACATGTAAACCCTAGACAGAGGAAGCACAACCTGAGGATGGACACTTGACCAATTGGATGTCCTAGAATCCATATCTGCCATGTCATGTAAACAACAAACAGCTTCTGTTGGAATCATATTGATTTGGTTATTCAGTGGCCCATGTCCCCCCTGCAGTTAGCATGAAAGTTGCTATTTCCAGGGCTTCACGAGGCCTTCAGATTTTAAGATAAAACTGTCAAAATGGAAGGAAAAAATATTCTCAGCCACCTGAATGACTGAAAAGAATATATTCACTGGAACAACTGAATAATCCACAGAGGTGCCAGCAATTCCCAATTCTAGTTATGAATATAGTAAGATTTCATGAACTCAGCTTGAAACTGAGTTTGGAGCTCTCCTTGCAAATAAGCAATCTTCAGTCATGTTTTGAGTGACAGCTCAATTCACCTTAGCTGGCCACTTCCTTGCACTAGTCTTCCACAAAACAAATAATCTAAAATCTCTGATTAAAACCAAACCAAGCACAATCTTCTCAATCTTTTGACATACTCTACATTCCATTTTTTTTTTCTATTTTTTCTTTTTTTTTGGGGGGGGGTGTCAGGTTGTAACATAGATGCAAAAGAATTAAGAATTGAACTGTCAATTCAGAGTTAAAGTAGGAAAAACTTGCTAGTCTAACAGAACTAGCAGGAAGAGAAGCATGTCAAATATCAGTTGCACCACTTGCAAATTTTGGAGGAGAGGAGATAGAAAAAAGGGAGAAAAAGCAGGAGTACTTACAATGGAAGACCACTTAGAATGCCTAATTTTGGAATATTAACATTTATTTGACCAAATTATCTAATTATTGTTAATAAAATTCAGTATAAATATGCCAAAGTGCAATGTGCACTGCATAGAAATAAGGATGGGTTTTGCACTGACCTTTTTATTTCCTCATGAAGAAAGACCTGATAATAGTAATTCTTCTCAAGAGAGAAGATAAAGGTCATCACAAGCAAGTTCATTGTGGATATGCACACAATGATTATAATGAAAAATAAAAGAAATTATAGAGATCCACTTCCAGAAACTCATTCATTGATTTCCCATTTTCACATTCACAGACACTTTGTATTTACAAATAAAGTCACTATTTCAGGGATTTTTTTTTGTCAGAAATCAAGTATTTGTCAAATCTTATATGCTGAATGAACTGGTATATATATGAGAATATATTAAACTCAAAAATCAAAAAAATTTTTGATGGGTCACCAAAGGTGAAAATTTCATGAGTGACTTCAAATTACAGCTCAATACAAATTCCTTAAGTTTTACTAGGTTATTTTTTAAATTTTACCTTTACTTTTTTGACCAAGATATTAGTTAACAACCTCCACACCTGAACAGAAGCATCTCTGAAGATAAAGTTTCATGCTGAATTTCAACAAAAGCAGAGTTTTTGCTCTACTTATAAAATTGTTCCTAAAGCCTAAATCTTGGCATACCAAATTGAGGCAATAGCTATCCTACATCAATCCATACTTAAATATTTAAAGAAAGAATAAAATATTTTATGATACTACTCTCAACAGGTCTTAATAATGCAGAGGAAAAGCTTTTGTGTTTTAATGTTTCAACATGTTCATCTAATTATTTAGCTGATTAACAAAAAATGCTCCCTTCTCTGTTGCTTGTCACACTAGCAAAAAAAAAAAAAATTGCAATTATTGGACAGAATGCAAATTAGTTTCTCAAAGGAAGAAAACAAACAACAATTTTTAAGTTTATTCCATGGTTTTACTGTAGGTTCATAGGAATCTGTGCTAGAAAGTGCTGGCCTAAATACATGTGGCATGTACATAAGAATATTCGCCTAAACATGATAATGATTTATATGAATTCACTGTAACTAAAATAAATTTGTTTGTTCTCTCAACCTGCAATAGCTCTTAGCTATGTAAATAGTTTAAGTGTTCAACATGACATTTTATAAACCTTATTATTAAAATGTTTTGCTAAAATAAATGTGGTGGGTATTAAAATCTACATAGAAAATATAAATAGCTCCCAATGTAAATACATTTAGCAATCAAATATTCAATTAACTAATCTATACTGTATAACTCGGTACTACAGTGCTATTTGACAACCATGTACAGCAGTTATATTTCTCAAGCTTAAATTCATATGATAGAAAAAGTCTGTAAATGTCAAGTAAAGTTTCTCATAATCATTGATCAGCAGCAAGTCTAAAATTTAAAAGCCATTTCTGAAAATTACATGTTCTTAATTGTGACAAATGGGACTTGACATAAAATTTACATACATACAATTCATAAAGCATCTTGCTTAAACCACATTATATCCTATAATAATCTGCAAGGTTAATGTATTCAAATTTATAGTACAATTCCTGAACTTACTCAAAAAAGGGACAAAAGGCAAGGCACAGCTCACTTCAGTAAAAGGAAACACAATACAGTTGTTGGCATGTTTCCACAAGCAAAGTCTGGCTCCCAGATGCTTCTCTTGTAACTCCTTTAAAAACATTATACTGGGACATTTTCTCATTCCCTGTGTTGATCACTAACTGCACACTGACAAAAAAAAAAAAAAAAAAAAAAATCAGCAGTTTTCATGCTTTGGGTATTTTAATTAAAAATAACAAACCCACACTACTTCCACTTTGCACTGTTTATGGCCCAGGCCATTAAATGAAATTATGTCAACTATGCTAAATCCTTTCTCCAACTAAAATGACAAAATAAAGTGAAAATGTTATTGCTATGATTCACTAGTATCAGGTTAAATCAGAAATATGCAGAAAATTATAGTCGCAATGCCGACTGTTTACATGCACCACATTTTGGATAACATTTCCATATTAACCTCTACAAATAGCATCTCATTCTTTGATTCTCATACATTAGGTCCATACTGGGATTGGCACTCTGGATGTCAGATCTTGCCAGCCCTACACATCACAAACCACAATGCACCTCAGAGAGAAGAGGTAGGACACTGGCTATGACGATGGTTCATAAGCAGGAGATGATGACTGCTCCTCAGGCAGCTCCCAAGGTCAGTGTGGGATTGGCATGCAGCTGTATCTCAAAAGAACCCATGGCTTCTGGAGATCCATACGACTAGAATTCACTCAGAGACGATACTTTTGGATGGCCAGAGACACAACACAGTCCCAGTTGCACTGTAAGAGCATTACTTGTATGTTTGAGGTAGGCATTTATTCAGGAACTAGGTTTTATGACCTATATGGAAGTTATAACAAATTCATATCCATCTTGAACTTTCGTTTACTGAATTATCTGAAATTGCTGTTCAACATCTACTGATGGAAATGTGTCACTTCTTATCAAACAATCAAACAATCTTTTGGGTTGGGAGTAATCTCTAAGATCATCTCATTCTAACACCCATGACATGGGCAGGGACAACTTCCACTGGATCAGGTTCCTCAAGGCTGCATACAACCCACTCTAACACACTTCCAGCAATGTGGGCCATCTACAACTTCTCTGGACAACCTTATTCAGTGCCTCACCATCCTCACAGCAAAGTATCTCTTCCCAATATTTAGTCTTAATTTTTAAGGAAATAAAATTTGAGAGAGGTATGCAAACAAGATAAATTCAGTTAGTGTATTTTAGGACAACGGAAGCACGATCTCCGTGCTAAGATCCACAGGCTTTCCGGTAGATAATGCTTTGTTTTGAAAATGCAATTCCTTCCTTTAATTCCCAGTTTTGTGTTAAGATTCAAGGGCAGAATAATCATTACAAACTGCTAAGATAGAATGCTTCCACAACCCAAAGATGGAAGTACTGGAATACCTTCTTTAAGGATATTCTAAGTTCTGGAAATCCTAAACTAGTTTTCATTAAAACACAAAATCAAGAGTTTTTAGGTAGAGGAAAATAAGACCTGCTAGGAAAAGTTAGAACTTTAAAAAAAAAAGGACTGAAACAAAATATTCACTGTGACAACCATCCCCTTTTCTGGATTAGAAGACTGTTCCCATATCTTGCCGCCTAACACAAATCTCTTTGACTTGCCAAAAAACTTTCTTCGGTCTCTTCTGGGTTCTTAAAAAAAGACTGTACCCTTTGCTGCTGAAGTTTATCAGTGCGTCTGAACCCTGCACTTCCCTGGAGCATCTCTCCGTCTCATCTAGGGCACAGCGGACTGCTGCATCTTCCCCTCTCTGCCTGGCCCACTGTGTGATCCAGGAGTTGGTCCCTGCTGACCATTTTCCTTTCCTAGGAGCAATCATCTTGCTTCTTTCAAAAACTTGCACCCAGCCCAGGGAGCAGCAGCCAAGACAAGGAAACAAGCAGCCTTTTCCTGTATTACCTTCTTTATATATGTGTAAACTGAACATAGCATCTATTATGAACACTACACTGTACACAGTACACTGCAACACACAAACAGATCAGATATACGTCCATACAGCCAGAAAAACTCATGAAGCTGTAATTAATTGCTAGTATTTTCTTAGGCAAATTCCTTCATTTTGAGGAGAGTGGGAAGAAAAGTGAGTAGCAAACTGAAAGGAAAAGACATATACAGAAGGATTTATGCTGATGCATTTCTTAAGGCTGAAAGATTCAAATCAGATATTTGTATCTACAGTAACAGAATGATTAATTCTGCCTTTAGAGCCCACCTTGCTGGGTCTTATTTGAGAATTCAGTTGTGCAAATTATGGCTCTTTAATAGCTACCTTGTGGAAACCAGAAAAGTTGAGAAGCGATAGCCTGAGGCACCATATAACCTCTGGTTGCTCGTTTCTCAGAAAACTCTATCTAACGGTTTTAATAGCCTGATATGCAGTCATTCATCACAAATTCAAAAAATTAAGGTTCTTTGATCTATCTATGTAGTATTTATCACATTTATACCCAAGCAATAGAATGGGTCCAATATTTATTTCTATTTTCATAAATAAACATAATAAAATTGACATTTTACTTTGAACTTGCTAAACTGCAGCAACTCCTCAAATTTATGCTTAATAAACTATCTCATATAAACAGACAATTTCTCTAAATGCTTGCATTAAGTGTATTGCACTGCTTCTTAATAAGATAAAACCACTGCCACCATAGAAAACTTTGCTTTCAAAAGAAAATACTTTGGGTCCACAACCCATTGAAGACATGCATGCATAACAAAGCTTTGCTCACATTTAACATTAAACCAGCTGTCAGAGAGAGAGTCAACACTGAAAAAACTTTGATACAAATAAAATTACTTTGTGTGATTTTTTTTCTTGCCAGGATGACAAGTTTTTCTGAGACAGGATTCTATCTCTTAGTAACAGTTTCTGTCCCATAATGTTCACATCATTTTGGTTTTACAAATCAATAGTCATTGTTTAATGCTGGGACACAGAAAATAGAATAAAAATTACTGACCAGTACCTGCTATAAAACACTTTCTTTCCATAAGTAAATTCATTTCAATAAGTTGTGAGCTAATTAGTCTTTGAAGGTGTTCTCTAAACAGAAAAGTATGATTAAAAATACTTCCATTTTAGATATACTTTCTAATTTTAAGCAAATAAGTTTTAAAATGCCATTAGACAATAGTTTATTTAGTGGTGTATATTTTGTTGGCTATGGTTTGGTTTAGGTTTTTGGTCTAATTAGATCTTAGGGTACTTCTCTTTTAAAATCTGAAATACATAAATAAAATTCAACACTTGCTAATGCGAGACTTTGATAAACATAAGTCTTCCCAATATGAACTCCTTCAGGTTACTCTAGCAGTTGACCACAACATCAGGAAGATCACTTCTATTTTCTCCACCTGTAAACTCCGAAATCTATGAAGCCTGAAACATCTGAAAACTATGAAGTCTCTCATGCAGTTCCAAGAGAGGAGAACAAATGTCTATACTTAATAGCACACACTTTCAATTTACTGTAGATACTGTAATTGACTACTTTGAATCTTGCAATTGACCATATTTTCTGCAGCAGAGGTATATCACTGAATAAAATAGAAATAAAAAATTTATTCTAAGAGTATTTATCAGTGGATAAACCCACCCTGAGTCCAGTCACCAATATAACTCTTACATGCAAATCAGACTAAATATGAATACTAGTTATTATTCCACTTTTACTGGCCTCATCATTTTTGCAAACGTGTGTGATGAGGGAGCAGGGGTGAACTGCACCATGGACAGTAGGCTTTTTGACAGCTATGGGCCACCTGTTGTTCACAGATGGCCACTTTATATTCACTTTAAAAGAAATGCAGAAGAGCCTGTGAACCTTATTTTTCCTCACAAAGACCTGCCATTTCCCTCTCAGTAGACATCTCATTCTTTTCAGCTACACCAGATTGTCTTACCTCCTATTCCATCATTGACACCCAACACCAGTGGAAAGAAGTGCTCCCTCTTTAGATGTAGGATTACAGTAATTAAAGATAATGCCCAAGCTCCTGTGGCAAACAAAAGCTGAGATCCAGGTATCAAGTTCCTAACCACCTTGTGGATGCAATGTCTTTATATATTTGTCTGGATTCATAACTCATGTCTCATGAGCATTTAGTACTAGCTGAAGGATAACTTCAAGGCATATATAACTCCCTTAGGAGTACTGCCTCAAAACCCAGAGTGACAGAATTCCGACAGCTCAATTTCATCAAGGCTGCTGGGATTCAACAATATCCAGTTAAAAGAGATTGTTTCTCAATCATTTCCATGTCTGACACTTAGCAGATCTCAAATCCCAGTGATCAAGACAACAAAACAACATGTCTTGGACCTAAAAAAAAAATTTCTTTCTTTATTATTCTCTGCACTAAAATGTAGTATACATCTGCTTTTCACTGCTCTTTTATTACTTTAATTGCTTTTGAATTAAAGCTGAGTAAGCACGCTGTAGCACCCCCTTGTCCTTATTCTGGTACTCCACCTGTAAGCAAGATAGTATGTGCAAAAATATTCCATTTATACAATAATATAATGGCTAAACAAGTGAAAAGTACTTCTTAAGAACTCTGAGATTCAATTTTTGAAAAAAAAAAAAAAATCTGAAGAATCCTCACTGTTTTAAAAGGAAAAAAGTCCATTGCTGTGTTCTTGAATATGAAAGATGTTTTCATGGAAATTATTAATAAAAACATTTAGAAATTACTTTGAAAACTTATCTTTAGTATTGTCCTCAAAAATGCAGCTCTTACACACAAGTCTTTTCAACTTCAGTTATTCCAGACCCTACTTGTATTTTATACTATGAAATCATTTACTAATTAAAAGCACTTAGAATTCTTTCTGGGGAAAAAAATGATAGCACATCAGCAGTACATACAACTTCTGTAAAAGAACTAAAGAATTCCCGAACTCCTGAAGGTAAGCAATAAACACTGCAAGGAATTTGGACCATATGCCAAGATGTATAATATAATGACTTAGCAACAATGATCATAGGTAACAATCTCAGACTCCAACATCATCCGCGTCTCTGCCGACTTAAACCTACTCCTCTGGTTTGCAATGACCAAGTAACAGTTTCTTTCTTTAAGCCTGCTGGGTTTAGGAACTGATTGTACAGCTGTGATGCACAACTGGGACTGCTTGGCACCAAATACTGTGTTTTGGCCCACATACCCGGACTGTCTGTCCTATAAGAAGCAAAGGTGTCCTGAAAAAGAATTTTTATTAACACAGCGCTGTGAAACCTTCACTTCTAGAGTCAAGAAGTCAATATATATGACATGACATCTTGAGAAAACAAGTATTTTCCATGAGTGTACATGACTTACAGATGAAGCTTAAACTCCACTATATAATCATTAGTTCCTTCTTCCCAAGAAGAGGTAAATCAGAGAATGTGTTTTTTCCCCTCCCACCTTCATGCTCATGAAAAGGGTACAACATCGTAAAAGAAGTTGCTTCTTTAAAACTGTAACAGTCCAGCAAGAAGAAAGGATGAAGATGGTTATTGTTATGCTGCCTAACTGCACCAGTTTACTGTTAGAAAAAAATAAAGCATGAAAGCTGCTTAAAGAGACAACCATAAGAAAGAAACAGGATGATCATTCTCTTCCATCATATTCAATGTCAGAAATTTCCTGAAACAACTTTTCTTTTTTACTATTTAAAATGCTTTGTTTAAAATAAGTAAACAAATTGAAGTGTTTCTTTGCAAAGCACATTTCTCATTGCATTAAAGTTAAGACGTTTCTTACCTTTTCCTGAGCTCTGCCTTAGTTACAGAGCTTCCCTACCTAAGCTTCCAACTACACTGCAAAATAGAATTATTGCCCAGAAACCTGGGCTTGACCAAATAATTTGGAAGAGGATTGGTAACAGGAATCAAAATACAAATGCCAGGTTTCCACTCCCATCATCCTGTGCCTAATCAGAGACTGAATCAATCCTTAAATTTAATTTGTAGAAAACTAAGAACTGATCCAAGTTGTATTGGCTGGAGATCACTACAGCACTGAATTTCACCATCCTCACCTCTTTCTCGCCTGAAAGTTCTCAGTCTAAGAAGAAATTGTGGCACAAAACCACAATGCCAGTTCTACATTATATTACAATGCTTGAGAATTTCCAACCTTATCTGTTCTGTAAGGGTTCTGTAAGGGAGGGTTTTACCTCCATGAAGCAAAAAAGCACCACCAAAATAATCAATACTTATCTTTAGAATAATTTTAATGAAAATTATACTGTATACCATGGAAAGTACTGCTATAATGCAAGTTTGTGAGGAGAGAGAGAACAAAAGAAAAAAGCCAACACAAAATCGGAAATTAAGGCAAGTATGTTAGCTTAGATTAACACCTCTTTTCTCCTATTGGGCCACAGTGTGGTAGACAGCACACAAACTGAGCTGAGTTTGAAGAAAGGATTAAGGAGGCAGGCAGTAGTTGGCATTGCAGTTTTGGGTATGTGCTTCACACAGATGTGAAACCACAGAAGACAATACTGAGGGCCCTAAAAACTATGTCACTGAAACCTCAAGTTTATAAAACAATTCTGTCTTCAAAGGCTGTAACAGATGGGAACAACTTTAAAGCTGGCACATGTTCTGTTTTATGACAAGGACAACTCCATTGTTTAAAACACCACTGAGCTAGAAACTCTATGCATCAACATAGCTCTATCCAGAACAGAGAGTTATTTAATACCACAGTTTCAGAAGCTGCTTTACGCCACAGCTTGTAGCATTCAGCTGTTGACTGCAAAATTATATATATATTGTACTAAAGTAGAAAATAAATAGCTAATTAAGAAAAATAGTCCTTTACTAACAAAATTTTTCATTTTGCTTAGCCAAGTTTTCCTCCATGATTTTGTTAAAAACCAAAAAAACTAAAGCCTAGTTTGCTGAAGACAGTATAAAGATTTCTTTTCCTGAAGAATCTCTCCAAGGGAAATTTTACTAGTTGGGAATTCTTTGAAAGTCCTGATGTTTTTGACTTTACCTGAATAACCACAGTAAAACACTGACTACTACTGAGAACCATGAAAATTACCCTTCCATGGTAAATATGAATTTGTATGGGCTATTAAAGAAGAAAGTGATTTAACAGATCAAAAGATTAAATTTCCCACATCTCTTTGTACCCCTCCCAACTAGCAACCTGCCAGCAGACGGTACATAGTGTATACCACTGAAATCTATGCTTTAGGCTAACAGACTGTTGGCATTCTGGATACTGGTTTCAACCTATCCAGCTTCTGCCTGGAAAATTCATCTACATTGTCTCCTGTCACGAGCAGGAGGAAAAAAATAGCTAGGCAATGAGATAGCTAGAGAATACAGTGTCAGTCCTGATTACTGCCACAGTTCTCAAAATTTCCCAATTTTCAAAACTGCAAAAATTTCCATATCCTTTTTTTAATTCAAAAGCTCTCTATTCAAATACCAAACCAAATATTATCAATGGAACTGGCCTGATTTCTTTCTGAAATGCTGGCATAAAACACACTGGAGAACCACAGAAATGCAAAATTTTACTTGCTTGAAAAAATGCAAATTATAACCAAATAAATGCTAACACAGTACAATGAGCTGAGCACCTGAAATTCAATATTTATAAAGCTAGTGGATCTGTGAAAACAGAGGAATAGAATCCTCTAACATAAATATGCTTTGAGGATAAAAACAAGGTGGAGATTAATTTCTTCTCCCTCTTCACAAGGATCTAGCATGTTTGCCCTCTGCATTCCAGAGCTTAGCACAGCTTTGCAGCTGTACAAATAATTTTTTTCTGTTCTCTTAACAAGCATTCCAGATTTCTTATTTGTTCTGCATTATTATGCCAGGTAACAGCAGGGATAATGATGCTCCACCCTTTGACCATGAAAGGAATCAAGCATAATTCACTTACCTGGGAAAATAGAAAGGACGGCCAACTGTAATTAAATGCAACCAATCAGGCCTAATTAAAGGAGACGAGACCAAACTGGAGTGTAGTCTTTTACCATCAAGTTTAGATGAACAGCTATACAAGAAACAAATAAGGCCTACTCCTGTGAGGTTTGTCAACCAGCATTTCATCTAACACGCTTCAGTATGATACGGATTCAGAAGAAAAGGACTGCTCTAAGGCCCCAGAGCCACAAGTCTGTAATTCCATTTAAACACAGGACTATTAACACACATTGATGGAAGATGAAAGGACCAAATAATCACCTAAAATCTACCACAAATTTATGCTTTATTTGTACTTAATCATGTCAACACATCAGAGTCAAAACTAAAAGCTCCACTGTAAAAGGTAAAATGGTCTTTGCTGAGAAGCTCACAATTCAAACGGATGAGATGGAAAAAGCATGAGATAAAGGAAGATAATCTCTCTACTTGATAACATAAAAATGAAGCACACTCCAAGATCATGGGAAAAAAAATTAATTTAACTAAAAACTGAAATGAAATTTCTTGAGCTACCCCCTCTTTGTGATGTTTTTACATTACTGGTTTATTGGCCACATTAGGAGATGGCAGCTCCTGGAAAAGTGTCATAAAAATGGGATGTAAGTGAAAATACTCTAAATTCCTACAGAACCACACTAAGGCAGCAATTCACTGAAAACAGAGCTCAAAGCAAAGAACTCAAAGTCTATATTAACCAATGCTCTTCTCCCAGTATTTTATGTATTACTGCTCCAGATCTACTTACTATCTGACGTTCAAATGAACTGGTAAGGTAAGTAAAGCTCAAAAAAAGAGTAATCTATCCTACGATATATATAGAGCTGCATTAACAAAAGCATAAGCAAGCATACAAGATGGCTTTCTGTAAGAACCTCAGCATCCACAAAGCACTGTAATAAGGTTTGGCTGTATCTTGTAGCCATAAGATTATACCAAATAATGTAGTTTTTATATTCACTGCAGAGAGTTTTTCAGCATGCATGACATACTGCATATCATTCCAGCAGAACATGCATTCTGTGTTGAAGTAATCTAGGTACAATTCAAAGACATGGGAAAAAAAAAAAAAAAACAGCTCTTAAAGATACATAATTTTATACCTTATAATTTTATGATATTCATTTCCATGAAACACTTGGTTTTTGCTCTTTATTCACTGAAATGACCTTAAATTGAAAATCAAGACGAAGTGTTAAATGTTCCTGTCTTCAGTGGTCAGGAAATTCTACTTAATAGATACAGAAAGTTAGTCAGCATCACATGACACAACTGATTTTTCCTCTCAGATTATTGCTGATAATTGAACTTCTCCAAACAGCAAGGGGTATAGAACTCTAGTTCATACAAAGTGATTATTAATTGTCATATCACTTCAAAGTATCATTTGTTAACTAATGATAACTGAAAATTTGATTTTTTTTTCATAGCTTCTTAAAATTCAGTAAAGAATAGACACCCTTCTCCTAGTACTTGAATGTCTACAATCAAGACCTTTTGTCAAGCTCTTTTTTGTTTTGCCATCTGACAGATACAGTTGGAGATTTAGAGCCATAATCATTCAACCACACTGGAACAAACTGAAACAAACACATTGCTTTCTTGAAGGATTATAATACCACGTATTAGGCAGAAGCTGGTAACATTTGGAATGGTAGAGAACTTTTGCTTAATACAAATGTCAAAATAAATAAATAAATTAAAGGGCATGTTGCTGGAAAAAGCTGTAAGGCTTTTCAATTTTTTAATTTTAATACCAGAAAATGTTAATGAGCTTAAAGTCCCCTGAGTTTGCTTTTACACATTCTGGGCTATTTTGATGCCCCTGCTAAAGAAAACTGTTCTCACTCATAACTGAAGACATATTTTTTTCAATGTCACAGCAAAATCTGATATCTAGAAGTATCTTATTTGTCATGCTACTTAACTCACTTCCTTTAAGCCACTCAGAGTTATCAAACTACAAGTAGAGAAGACAAAATGATCCTAAGTCACACAGTCAGAAAGAATTCAACAATACCTTTAACTTCTTCATAAATGCTATCATCTGATGGTTCACTGTTCACTTGTCCAACATCATCATATTCCTCTTCCTCCTCAGGAATAGTATTAGATCCTGAATCTGTGTAACAGCGGTTTAAAAAGTTAACATTTAGTCGAAAAGAATGCCTAAGCAGAAATTTATGCAAAATTAAAATAATTCTCCCATGACCTGTTCCTTCCAGTACATTCTGCTTATTTTTTTTACACTGTTCAAGGGATAAGAAAGAGTGTATATGAAGGAGCTTGCATAAGGGAGAGCTTTCAAGCTAAATAGTATCCTGGGAGAAAAGCAAAAATCTTGAAAAAAGAGAAGAGCCATATAAAAGCTGTAACACAACTGAAAACAAGGACTTGCTACTCAAAACTTGGACATGTGGGAATCCTATGTGCAATAACATGACAGATAAGTAAAGGGACAGAACAACTGTCACTAAGCAATACTGGCAATAAAGGCAACTGCTGTACTGGCTGGCTTACCTTGAATTACAAATCTGACTTGCTGTACCCATTCCTCTGCTTCTTTGGGAGTGGCAGCTGTAAACTATTAAACGTTTATTAATAACTACTAGCAGTAATGACAAAAACACAACTACAATTTCATTAGCAATAAAAAAAGAGGGAATGTAACATTCCCGTCACTTCCTCAAGAAACCATTAGCAATTCTTTTCATGTCTTCTGGTACTTTTCTTGCAAGGATGCTTCTTATAATGTACAGCTAATTTTGACAAATTTACGTAATTGAAGGAGAGGATGATGGATTTGAAACTCTGATCAGCAGCTGGCAGCTGTGCAGAAAAAAGCTGCTTCTCTTCATCAATGTCAAAGCCAGAACTGATGAACAAAATTTGCCCTTGACAATTAGAAGACACCCATGAATTTCTTTAGACTGCTGGGTACAGTTTTCTTAAAAATGTTCTTGTCAGACTCCAACACACTACCTGACAGCTTAATTAACTGGCTTTCAACCGCAATCTCAGATATTTAAAACTTATTAAACTTACATTCCATATTGATGTCTGGCTGATAGATCTCTGAATTGCACAGCTGATATGTGCCTTTTTGTAGGTTTTCCTTGAAAAGCCATGACCAATACAATACGTATTTAACACTGATACATATTTTAACATTTTTTACCTATTTAATTCATCCAAGAAATCACACAGACACACAATAGATATTAAAATGCTAATATTGAAATGACCAATAGATAAAGATGATAGATTTCCTTGCTCTTGACCAAAAAGATAATATTTGAACATGTACATACATACGTTTAATCAGATTTTTTTTCCTAATATATGAATATACAATATAAGCAAGCAAGAGTTTCCTTTTTTCATTAAGATATCAGTGACAGTTGTTTCACTGAAATGTTAATTCAGTAACTAGAATTGTAACAGCTTTGTCAATTAAATTTCAAGTCAACATACAAAAGTCCAACCTGATAAATGCGCTTATCTGGAGCAGAGATTTCAAAACAACAGTCTTTCTTTGCATCCTTCCGAAGGCTATTATTCATTCTGATGGTGTAGCCCTCTAAGGCAAATTCACCTTTCTGTTGTTTGTCTGTTGGAGATAAAAAACAAAGTTAGAGCTTCATTTACAACAGTGAATGTAAGTGGCTCAGCAGGTTATCGTTTATTCAGATTTTGTTTTCTATTTCATGAATTTTACAAAGAACAGGGAGGTTTTTAGCAAAATGATTAAATGATGCTTCTGGAGATAAAGCTTTATTTTAAGAGACGATGTACCCAGAAGTACATTCTTCTGTAGGATGCCTAAGGAATTCCACAGGGGGATGTTTGCAGATGGTGGTCTTATTTAGTAAGGAGTGCATGTTATGACACTTGTATCTAGGGAAAGCCAAGAACTGGAACTTGCAAGACACGTTTCCTATAAATCAGTGTCTCTTTCAGGTTCAGTAAACCAATGGAAAAACCTGTTTAGCTCAGAACTTGCTGAGCTCTCTCCTAAACTAACCACTTCACTCAAAAAATAAACTTCAAGCTTCTTTTTAAGAAATGGGAAAAGCTGCTTTTGACATTCTCCCACCCACTCCCAGATGTGCCTCCTTTCCACATGGCAAAAATACAGAATGAATTTTGTTATAAATTCAGGTGTGTGCATCTGTGTTCATTCCAAAAGCATTTCTCTCAAAACAGCAAATGTTTAATTAGCTAATAAAAGTACTTCGCCCTACCACAGTTTATTAGGTACAGCCATGTGGTTGTTTTAAAGACAATTCTATTTTTCAAAGGTTCTGGTTTATAAAAGTATCACTTACAACAGATCTGGCTTTAAATACACTGCATGTTGTGCAAATGGCACCTCTGCACTCCTTTGGAGCCCTTCAAACCAAATTCTACATCAGATTTTATGTGCTCTGGCATATTTTGGCAAATATTAAAAACAAACCAAAAATGTAAAAGCAATTAAGTTTTGCAATTTCTGCAGATCACAGTGCTGCATTCAAGTGAAGACTGGCATCACAGTTCACATTTTGCACAGGCAAACAAAGAACAAAGTGCAGTTGCCTATCAAAAAATGTCATTTGGTGTGGTTTTTTTTACACAGAAGAGAAAACATTAATTAACAATAAGCACCAGGAACGGCAGCAAAACTACTTTAAGAATTGCTGAATAGAACTTAGGTGCAAACTGAGCATCCATTGCTTACACTTGTCAACAAAAGGAGAAAACTTCTACATTAGATAAAATAGGAAAATTATCATTTTCAACAAATTTTTCGTCATATTTCTGGAAATTCAAAAGGAGAGAAAATCTGTTTCCACTCCTGAAAGGGTAAAAATTGGCTAACACAGGAATGTGAATATAAATGGACAAAAGGGCAGTCACCAGTCAAATTCTCTTTCTAGTAATCTTATATGCACATAGACACATATTCTCTGTCCTTCCACCTTTTTATGAACTCTCACCCAGGGCAAGCAAATAACTCAATAACACAAATATATGAGAAAATCTAGGGCACTATTCTATTTTCACTTCCCTTCCCCCCCAGGAAGTTTTATTCTGTTTTAAATAAGTACTAAAAATATAGCACTAATATTTTATATTTGCTCAATCCTCAATCCCTATTTCAAACAACACACACATGCAAAATTCATGAAATCACACCAAGGTAGGTATTGGAAATAATAACTTGCAATAGGTTAACTAGGTTCCTTTTAATGAAATTCATTTCTGCCTAGGACTGTTATTGTTCCCTCACTTGTGACCTCAGGGAGAAGATGAAGTGAAACACATTAATTTCTCACTCTCCCATGCTGGAGGTTTATCAAAACCCTAGAAGACAGGAGCATGCAGGCAGAATAAACAAACACCAGGTTCAAAAGGTAAAAACATTTTGTCAAGATAAAAATGAGGCAAGTATTCAAATTTACTCTCTTGGATTATTTCTGAGACTGCTTCTCTGTGACATGGATGATCCCTTTTATGGTAATATACTTTTACCGAGCTAATCTCGAATGATCTTTGCACTGTTCTTTCAAAGACCATTGCAGTTAAACCACAAAGATGCTGTACTTTGGAAGGGGATAGTGCACGGCATCCATATCCTATTTGATTGTTTTTCTGTTTATACTAGTTTTGTCTTATCTCTCTGAACACACTATTTCAGTGCTAATGAAAATTACCTGTATACGCACCACCAAATATAAATGTATCCATCCTTTGCTATTATAGTCTTTCAATGATTATTATAGCAATAGACTAGACTTGGCATTGCTACTTTTACTTCCAATTGTCTTAGCAGTAAACTCTGAATAAAGTCCAGTGTGGTGCAAATGAGTAAATTATAAGACAATGAGGTGCTTCACAGCCCTGACTCAGAGCCTGTTAAAGTTGAAAGACTCAGTGTGGATTCACACTCCTGTGGCAGCAAGCCAGAGATAAGATCCAGTATGTCCTGAGAAACGGCTCCTCAAATACAGAAGGCAGAACACAGGTCAGCTATAGCTCAGCTGCCTGCTCTGATGATGACAAACAGTGGAGGTTCACAGATGCCATTTGCTCTTGCAGAATACACCTTTTCAGTCAGGACTGGAGACCAACCCCATTGCCTGATCACCACGGAGCAAACCATGACCCACAGAAGCTGCTTGGCCAGGCAGAGTAGTCAGGTGCAGGCTGGAAGGCAGAGCCTTCCTGGGATCATCAGACTCAACAATCACCTCGGCTTCACTGCTTGGCACAGGCTTGCACCTAAATGGGTTTGGACAGACCTGGGCTTTTGGTTTCAAGATGCCCTGTGAAGTTACGGCCACAGCAATTCCTGTGCGTTTTCACATCACGAGTTAAATTGTTTATATCAGAAATATTTTCTGGAGACTGTGCTTTAGGGAGAATGAAACAGTTTCTGATATTTAAAAGCTCTGAAGACTTAAAGATTTTACTTGGAGACTTAAAATTAGATACTGTTAGTTTTAATAGTGAGAGCCAACAGTAGCTTCAAGAAGCGTATTTACATTACAGATATTTAACTTTCATTTTGAATCCCCAAATTAGAGCCAGAGTTTTGCTTAGGCAGGAATACAACAACATATTTAGGAAGAACTAGGGAGATACATGCTGATGGAACAGACTTCTCTGAAGAGCAGTAACATTTTTGCTGTCTGTTATATTCTCAAGATAGAGCTTTTCAATTCAACAACAGGGAACCATTAAGTCGTCCCACAAAAACGTAAAACAGAAATGCAAAATGTGTAATATCAGTCTTGTAAAAATAAAAAGGATTGTGAACATCATCAAGCATGTGTTGTTCCACAGTGAAGCCAAATCTCATTTCAGCATAAGCTGTCCTTTGCTCTCATCTGCTCAAACTCCACACTCCCCTTCTTCCCATGTCAGGCACAGAACAGAAAAATAAATCTGAGTCTATGTAGATCATTTTGCAACAGGTATTTAAAAATCATAAAAAGTACTATAGCAGAGGGGAGAGTCAGCACTAAGCAGTTAAAAAAAAAAAAAAACAAAAAAAAAAAAAAAAACCAAACCCACAACAACAAAAAACCAAAAAAAAACCCCCACAAAACAAAAAAGACCACACCACCAAAACCAAAGCTGGTATACACAAATTTAAGAGAAAAAAATATGGGGGGGCTATATTTAACATAGAGAAAATTCAGATCTGAATAAAATTTGAAAGCCTTTAAACATTTCTCTTGCATATAAACTTCATTCATCCTAAAAACAGTTAAATGTTGTTAACAGAAACAGGGTCAATACTATATTGGGTAAAGAGAGTCTCAAGGGAAGCAGAGAAAAAGCATTTTGAAGTAACCTTGTGTAACTAAGTCCATGGGAACATTTAAAACAAAGAAGGGTAAAGCTTCAATGAGATCTTGAAATTACTGGGTTGTAAATTTGAGGCCTAAGGCGATGTGCTCATATTATTAGCACATGTAAAAAGAATTAGTGCACTCTGTAAGAACAGAGGACTCGGATAGTAGAATGGAAAGAAGTTACAGAGAAAGACATAAGGAACAAAGGCAAACAGAAAGATTTCAGAGAGTGATAAAGTATTTATAATACTATTAGAATCTATAATTTAATTCTCTTCATCCTGAAATTAGGGGACTGTAAGATTTTACAGTTTACATGGCTTCATGCTAAATGTAGTTTCACATACTTTTCCATGTGCAGGATGTCTGCTATCTAAAAATAGTTCAGTGTAAGTATCTCCAAAATGGTAATTCCTTTTCCAGCTTTTGGAACAATTTTTTCAAATGCATACACAGAAGTTCTTCCCTTTTAGACAGAAGATCTGAAATGTAATCAACTTCTTTTTCTTCTTCTTTCCATTAATCTAGTTCTCTGAGAAATTGAAATTGTAAAATAATTAAGAAATGGAGGCAGTGATTCAGGGCAGTGAATTGTTTATATTCTGTTTGCTTATACCCAGTAGTTATTTTTTAAATAGCACATTATTAACAGCAAGTGTGACTCTCGAGGTCTGACTGTAACAGTCTCACAGCAGAAGATCCAGTACACATTAGACAGATGACTTTGGTTGCCATCGCCCTGCTACAAAAAAGTCCTGTTGACCATGCACAATTCCCTTTTCTGCCCAAATATAAGTAGTTCACCACTGGTCTGGTCATCACTATCTTATTGTTGAGAGAAATCCAAAACTATTGTGTCTATGTTAAAACTAAGGAAATTGAAAAAAAAAATAAACTTGGACTTTTCTAAAAGCCTCTGAATTATACCTCTCTTTAACATCATATTACTGGCGGGCAGGCAGATACCATTTTCAAGTTATAAAAATGAAAATAAATTTTTAGTGCCTATTAGCAGAGGAAAAATTACCATAATGTTATCAATTACTGTCTTGCTAAACATTTAGCTGATCTCTCCAGTTTGCTGAGACAGAAGGGCATATAACATTGTGGCCTAGTGAGAAAGAAGTAATGAAGCCATTAATTCAATCATTTATAAAGCAACAAATTAACTTTCCTCATTCACATGCACTTTGAGGTCTGAAAGGTTATCCATACCATCTCAGTGTCTGAGGACACAGGAACAGCCAGAGATCATACAGAAAAATGAGAGGGAACCAGGATACTCAATTCAGGGTGCAACTGCATGGAAGGAGAGAAAAGATTATAAAAGACTATAAAAGATTTATGGAGGGAAAGACTATGAAAAGGAGCACCAGGCAAGCTTCTCAAAATCCCACCCAGCTCTGACATTTGAATACACTCCTCTGCAAGCTGTGGGCCACTTGTTGGCAACTGATATCACAGCACAGGTATAAATACACACATGCTTCCTGCAATACCTATTTCTGACGTGATTAGCTCAAACATTTAAGTTTTGTTTCTCCATGTACTCCATTTATCAATGATCGAAAGAAAAAATGTAGGTAATTCACTTAGACCTGTCTCCACTGCAGGGATAAATTCCATTGTTTCACTACCCAATGCTACACCATGTAGGAGAAAACAGAAGAGAAAATGGAAAGGAGACATACACCGGCTTGAAGGCATCACAACTGTTGAAGAGATGCTTGGAGTCATTTAGGTGAACACACACACAAACACACAGCCATTTACTGCATCTCACAGGCTTTATCTTGCACTATATACTTCTGGGCTAGGCCTCACATTTTTCATCGTTCAGCTTGGAGTAAATGATTCTGAAACTCTTTCTTACGTGTCTGTGAGCTTGATACACTTCCACACTTCTTGCCTTCCCAATGCAAAAAGGAGAAAGTTAGAAGAACTAAAACTGTTTTGGAAACAACAAATCTATACAAATAATAAAAAAAGTATCCTATATCCTGAAGTTTACCACTCAGTTACACTTCTACTGATACTTAGATGTGAAAATCAAACTTTGGTCGACAAAAACCACATCATAGCAGACACAAAATAGCTGTCACAGATTATTCACCTATGGCCTGTTTTTAAAAACAGACACAATTCAAAACAAGCCAAGATGGATGCAGAAATCCCTGCAGCCTCTCAGCATTACATCCCCCAACACAGAGGCACCAGCAGCCCATCACTCATTTAAAGTGATGCAGGCAGCAGGACTGAGTACGTGTGGAATACTGGTCACTTTGAAACCAGGACCACAATTTGCACAAAGCCACCAAACCCACACTTCAGCACTGTTCTGTAGTTGTTAACAACACACTGAGTTTCTACATGGTCCAAGTTATCTGGTACAGCACCAAGGGTGACAGTGAGAGAAGGTGGCCCCCAGCACAACAGCGCACTACAGCAGGCAGCACTGCCGGCCACAACAGTGGGAGTGAAAACAGCTGCAGTAAATGCCAGACCTGCTCCGGATTGCCTCATGGCACACCTCATCCATGCTGACAATGTGCAGCTGAACGGCGTGATAAACTGCAGCAGTACATTCACAAGCATTAGGATGACAGCTCTCTTTTAACAGCAGACTAGGCTGCCATGGCTGGGCTCCAGTTTCTGCACAATGACAGAGCGCTGCCTCTGCGCCAGAACAGGCACTTTTACGTATGATGGCATCACAGGCCTGAAGAAAGTACCTCTGACCAGTCTAGAAAAAACCTATTTTTATTCAAAGGCAACTTCAGGAGTGACTTAGTCATCCCATATTACAAGATTAAGTCACTATACCATGCTAAACTAGTTTATCTGCACAACAAGCACCAATCCGATGGAGGTAGGGCAGAAATTCATGCATCTGATTTCTTTGCTTCCTCCATGAATTACTGTTTGTGCCATGCTCTCCACAACTATGTGAAAGAAGGTCATAAGGAGGTGGGAGTCAGTCTCTTTTTCCAAGTAACAAGTGATTCCCTCAAGTTGCTCCAGGGAAGGCTTAGATTGGATATTAAGAAAATTTTTTTCACTGAAAGCGTTGTCAAGCATTGGAACAGGCTGAGCAGGGAAGTGGTAGAGTTACCATCCCTGGAGGTATTTACTACACATGTAAATGTGGCACTTAGGACAGGGTTTAGTGGTGGGCTTGTCAGTGCTGCGTTAATGCCTGGGCTTGATGATCTCAGAGGTCTTTTCCAACCTAAATGATTCTATGATTCAATACAGTTCCGATGGGCCATGTGCCCCTCCCACATCATTAGGTTATAGTTAGGAGGACCTTCCCCAAAAAATCTGCAGCCTACAAAAACTGTAAATTAATTACCCCCCCCAAAAAGTCTATAGATTCATAAACAAAAGAGATCCTACAAAATATCACAGTCAATTCCTAACATGACACCAACCTTCTGAGTTCTAGGGAATGTATTTCCATGTTTCTTAACTTTCAACGCAGGTATTAAAAATTGCAACACAGACTTGACAATCAGGTTGTTGTAAAATATGGGAAAAAAAAAAAAAAGGACAAAGACCAGGAGGGCAACATGCCTGCCTTAATACAAAGACTGTATGCTAGGAAGCATAAATAATCATCAGCACAGCCACAAGGAAAAGAATGTAAAAAAAAAAAAAAAAAATCTCTTTTTTTCTAAAATTTAGCAGACAAAAATACAAAGACTTTATAATCAAGAAAGAAATCAACCAGTATCATAACTGTTGTAATCCAAATCAGTATTATGCCACATATCAAAATTTTTGAATAAGGATTCTTCATTCTTGTGAGGCTTGATCAACTTGTAAATCCCAAGGAAAGAGTACAGAAGAAAAGGGAACATTTAGAAGATATGCCAGCAAAATTCTGAAAACAGGACCTGATGGGAAACTATCAATGTGAAAACTGGACTTCCAATTAGACTCTTTTATTTCTTGTGCTTTTAAAGAGAGGATGAATTTAAATGAGTCAGTATACCAAGGAATGAAACAAATTGGAGCAAATTATACTAGTCTTTGAATTAAAAAAAAAACCCATATAATAACTACCTGCAGTAATCTCAAAAATAAAACACCAACAATAAGAAAGAAAAGAAAAAAAAACTTCAATAGAAAGTTTGCCCTGGAATTTTTTCTGAAGGTGGGGGGAAGCTGGAGAGGGGAGGACATTACTGTTCTCTTAAAATTTACTCACGTATACTTATATATAACTTAGTCTACCCTTAAACATCAAATGCACATAGCACACAATTTAAATATGTTTTATTTTAGTTTAAATTTTAAAAATTCAAAGTAATATTACAAAATTTATGCCAGATTCTTTCCAAACTGGCCATTTAAACTTAAAAGTCATCTTCAGATGTTTGCTTTAGTTTCCATGGCTGGCTTTACTTAAATACATTACTTAATTCCTAGCTTTTCCAGAACATAAACTATTTAAAAAGAAAGAAAGAACTCCACTATGCAGCTTTTAGATTAATATTTTCCTGGATAGAACCATCTCTAAGGAACTCAGAAGGTAGAATTACTAGAGGATGTTTTCAAATTAACATCCTATTTGGAAAGAAAGAACATTTTCTAGCTAGTGAAACAGCTGAGTACCAGCATACTATCAAATAGAACAGCCAGCTGTTAGTAGCAAAGTAGCTTTAACAGAAACTTGATTTTTTTTTCCTCAGTTTCCCTGCTTTATACAACACTGACAGGTTCTGACAAATATTTACACATTTAAAAAATTCACAGCACTGTCCAAGAATTGTTTAAAAGAAATGAACTTCTTTTTAAAAGTTTCATTCCATTTATTAAAATTACCTTTGATTCCTTTGATTTGCAGTTTCAACCTCAAAAAAAATTTTCAAATTCTTTTGTGCATTAAAAGATCATTGCTTTCATATTTGTTACAAGTACCTTTGTCACTTCCATAGTAGTAGAAGACCGTCTTGCTGATAGCACACCAACGCTTCTGCCATTCAAAGCCAAGAAAACTGTGGTCTGAAATTAATACAATGTGTTATATCGCTTCATGCCATTATTGAACAAAAATGTGCTACTTCTTTTCAAGGGTGAGGTAAGAGAGAGGAGGAGCTGGGAAAAGACACTAAGGAAAGGAGGAAATGCATGGCACTGAGGAGGAAATTAGAAATAAAAATTGGTGGTAAGAAAACAAATAGGAATTTGAAATCACATAAAGAGGGAAGTCATGTGTAACATTAAATATAAGGAAACAATGAACAACTTCCTAAATATTTCCTAGAGTTATCGCAGCATTAAGTGGGTATTAAAGTGACAATATAAGATTTATTGAATCAAGGTAAATATTGACTGAACCAAAGCTGAGATCAATATTTGCCCTCTTGAAGGAAAATAAATCTTGATGCTCACTGAAACATGAAGTCAACATATGGTACTTGTACATACGTTCCTAATGTTTTCTTCAAAAATATCTGAAAGTCTCTGAATTACGGCTGACTGGACTTTCACAGTATGATTTTGTTAGTCAATAAAGAATAGGATTTCCTTTCCATACTATAGGAGCAATTATGTGCTATGCTTCTTTTGCATAATAATGTTGCAATGTTTCAGCTTCTTCTCATTTCATTTATCACTCCTGTATAAAGTTGTTCATGTGTGTAACATCAAATACAAACATACAGACTTCCCAGACATTCAATATGCACTAGCTTTCACAAAGATAGCTAGATTTACCTTTTCTACGTTTTTCCAGGTATCCAGCCTTCAGAACAAACTGAAGATCCTGAGCTGCAACAGGAGGAAACTGATTCCCTGAAAGAAAAACAAATTCTGTTAAGCATTGCTTTTCAAGAAAACTGCTCTGTAGCTATGCTCCTATGACCATTAATAAAATTATGGATTTTACACTCTCAATATTCAAGAGCTACTGAAAAAAAAAAATTCTAGTAACTATTCTACCAGATTATTTTAAGTAAATGAAGCATCTACCTATCAATATCAGAGCTGTTGCTGTTGTCCTCGCCACCTTATTAAGGAAAAAATAGCTGCATAACATGGCTTACAAGTCTCAGAAGGAGAAATATGTCATTAAACAAAACACAGCAACTGTTTCAAACACAGTCTGTAAAGCAAGCTGGATAATGAAAGTGCTAAGTTTTCAAATGTGCAAGCAAGAAAATCACAATCAAGAATCTCAGTTGCACACAAATCAGAAATGTGGTTTTTGATACCAGCTTCACATCAAAATACCTTGAAACAGCATACAAGGTGAAGACCCTATATTACACATCTACAAAAAAACAAACTACATGAGGAGACAATAAAAGGTGCTGCCTGTTGCTGACAGATTTTGCCTAATTTGAAACATGACACAAAATTACTGCTATAGGTGATGATGGATAAACTGAAGACATTGTACAAAATGTACAAAAAGACACTTTACAAAAGACGTTGTCTACAAAACTGCTGACTTACAGACATTAATTTTAGATAAATTGTACGATATGTCTGCATCTGCAAAATGGTGAGTACAGATCACTGTATTTTTTCCTTTTTCTCAACTGCTAATTCATAGGAATGTAAGACTGACCAGTCAACCCGGCCTCATCTTAAGACACAACTTTAAATGTTAAAAAGCGTCTTCCATCTTACAACCTTTTCCTCCTAAAACAACAGAATGATAATTTAAACAGAACTCCTAGTATTAAGAATGTGTTAGATGTGTATAATATTTAATACTAATATAAATACATACTGCTTACCCCAAGCAAAAAAGCAGAACAAAAGGTACTCCTGTGCCTGCGCTGGGTTTTTTAAGTGCATGTAAACAACGTAGTGAAGTTCCTACTACTTATTATCATCAAATATTCATAAGAGTCACTGTAGGTAGGTGGCAAGTTTACAAGGCAGCCATTATTCATCAGCATGTATGTAACCTCATTACATTCTATCAATATAAACATACAGAAAAGGAGTGATATTAGCAGACAAATTCTGTGCTAAAAACACCATTTTAAATTATGTAGTTTGGGTGAAAGATCAATAGTCTGACCTCGAAGCAAGCACTGTCTCTGAAAGGTGGAGTCAATTCCCTGGGTTTTTACGTTGTTCCTTAAAATAAATTTCTTTTTTTTTTTTTTAATTCAGTATTCACAAATGAGTTGCTTTATGGTAGTCTTATTTAAATACAGTTATGACAGGAAAAAGAAAGAAAGAGATAGGAAGATGCAGAGAATGCTGTTCAGAGAATGCAGAGATGCAGAGGATATTGAAGCATGAAAATACTCAAAATGAGAAGACATTCTTTTTTATAATTCAACCAGCTCTTTAGACTGCAAAATATTTTGTTTGACACCAAAAGACAGTAGATAGAATTTTACTTACATTGATATATCCACTTCATTTTTTTATTCATATTACTTTTTAAAAATTAGGAGTACACTAATTTCTACTTCAGTTTCTACGGAAATCTGACTATTGTGTTAAAAATACAAGAGCACAATGAACATGCATTTCAAAGTGATGCAGCTGTCCCCCTCTTTGCTTGGTAATATGCAATCATAGCCCAACATTAAATGGGAATTAAAGACACTTGATGGCTGGTATGTGAGATGTTTAACAGTTACTTTAAAAGGTGATGCAATGATGGTATTACAAGTGGGGGAGGTGAAGAGTTTTACAAATATGCATCATGTGCTGCTTTATATTGGTCATTGGGAGGCATCAGTGTGCAACACTTAAAACTCTACCTTATCCAGTAGGGCTCATGTCAGAACAGTGCAACCCCGCAGATGAGAAAGACATAAAAGTTAGATAAACAAACAAGCAAAAGCAGCTCACTCTTAAATTTTACAATTTAAGACTTTCAACCACCATTTAGATCTAACTTTACCCGATATTGTTTGTATCAGTTTGGGTTTTGATGAGGAAGCTTGACCAGTGATCTTATAGTGAACAGTCAAATCAAATGGGACAACACAGCCCCAGAGAAGCACATACTTTGGGGACTCCTTAGAGTTGTTATTCTGTCATCTGAACTGACTACTTCATAGAATCAAAATTCCATCTCAATTTTGCTACTTCTGCTGAGACAAATCAGGATAGATTTGGTGACGGTATTTTCTGTAATGACACTTCCTTTGCTGAAAGCTTGTGAGGAAAAGAACATGCATGAAAAAGGAGCGTTTCCCTGTCTGGTGCCACTGCAGAAAGAAGTCCTCCTCCCACCCTTAACCTGTAGCGAAACCAATTCCTTGTTCTATTCCTCAAAGCAACTGAGGCAGTAACTCCAAAAAACAAACTGCAGCTGGTCAGCCCCACTGCCACTCCCAATCTATAAGTAGCTGAAGCAGAAACAGATCACATGCATGTTATTATCCTTCTGTCAGAGAAGACTGGGAACCAAAAAATATGACGGAACTTTAGCTGAAGGGCAGCAAAAACAGACCCAGTTGTAATATCCCACGACACATACAGCTGTACAAGAAAGAAAAAGCATAAATCTGGGTAAATTCCTTCTTTCGTTGCCTTGTACCTTCAGAAGGAAGGGGAGGGAGAATAAGTAGTATGAAAAGCAGAAAGGAAAGAGAAAGAACCACCTCCTCCCAGATTCTCATGAAACACAGGTGTTGTGCATATGTGGCAGGAAGAAGGCACAAACAAGGATATACCATTGTCCCAGTACTACAACAAAAACAACAGAAGGAGGAAAGAGTCAGTCACATCTTCCTTACAGTTACCACTGAGATTCTATTATCTATTATTATTCTATTAAGTTCTATTATCTGTCTATCCTTCTTCCATTTTTTCATTTCTTTACTGTCTTGTCCACATCTCAAACAGAATTTAGAGTGAACTGCAACCACCAGATGTGGGAACTCCCAGCAGAAGGTGTGGAATTTACATAGAAAGTTGGTTTTTTGCAGTTGCTTTCAATCAGAATATTGCTTCTCTATTCATTTGAAATACATCAGGCTTGACACAAATCTCATAAAAAAGTATCACTAAAGCAGTGCTTCATTATAGTAAAATAGCATTCCCTTATATTACACCAGCAGCTGAGATCAGAAGTTCATCAGCTGACTGAAGCATGAGACTTTGAATAAGACAGCTCCCTCTATAAAGAATCTAAGACAGAGGAATTCTGACAAGAAAGAAGGCATTACTATGTATTTTAAGTAAAGAACCATAAAGCAAATTAAGCCATATGCTTCAAATCACATACTCCTTTAGAGCTCAGAATTTCCCATATTATACTCCCATGCATGCTCCCCCCCAGGAAGTCTTCACATCAAGGAGAATTTTCTCCTTCCCTCACGGATGCAAGTGAAATGTCCTGAATTCCAATTATCTGTAATTTCACTGGAGATTGTCCACTGTAAGAAATTAAATGTGGAGATGCAAAAACCTTGCATCCTAGGGATGTAGATTGCACCTACTGGTACTACCTTTCTTGCCTCAATGCCTCTTCATGAGAAACTTATGCCCAAGCCCACTACAAGGACAAAGCAAAACTTCTCTCTCAAAAAGGGACCACCAGAGATCATCATGCCTTCCTAGCACTATATGGTCTGTTTCCAAACATGATGAAATAATTTAGAAATAAATATGTTAAAAGGATCGTAGTCTTTTCCGTTTCGCCTTTGGTACACTTTAGTTTTTTAACCCAGTTTTAAACACTCAAGAGAAAAGTGGCATTGTGAATAAGAAATGCTCTGTGGCTTGCAGCTTTGTGGGTTTATATGTAGAGAAAGGCACAATGATTGCTTTTGTTTACTCTTCCAGACCTAATTTCTGCTGTGTCACTGTCCTGACAGTGGTGGGCAAGCACAGAGTTGAGGATATATATAAAAAGGTCTCATTTCCATTCCAGTGTTTCTACCTCACAAATAATGTCTTGAACTTCATTTTCTTTTTTTATGTGAAGACCAGTTAAAATCTATCCAATACTTAGGGAGATGATAATCCTGCATACCCAATACATGGCATAAAATAAGGGAGGTCCATCTGCTTAATGTTACAGGTTTTCCTTCATTCTTGACCACCCACTCACAAAAGAATCTCCCACAAAAATTTCTCTTCCTATCTCTTCCCAATTGGTGGGAACTACTCCAATGTACTCCAAAATAAAATCTGCAAGTTATGCTCCACATGCATATTTTCAGACTGATGTGTACAAAAGCCATCAAAGACCAAATCAAAATATTTATGAGGCCTAAACCTTCATCTTAGAGAAAAGTAAATTACATGTATAATGCACTGGGCTCTTCCTCTTGGTTCTAGGCACTCTTGTGCCAAGTGAGCAGCTGGCAGTTATTAAATACTATTGCTGCCAGGCTGAAAATTCCTCCAGTGAAAAGAAAGTGAAATGCTCTCACTCAAGCATAAAGCCAGCTTTACCAGTCATGCTTTGACTTCAGAAAAACATTAGTTATTAACATGGGTGTATTAATGTATAGGCTCCACTGCACAACTCCCACAAACACAGAATACCTTGTGATTCAGAAAGATCTCAAAAGCTTACGTCACAAATTGAATTTATGCAACCTGGTAATCAAACAGGCAAAAAAAGCCTGAATGATTTAATTTTTCACCTTACTGCAACAGTGAATTTGGTCCATTACATAAAAACAAGTTTCATCAGTGTCACTTCACAGCATGAAATTCAATCCTTGTGCCTGAAATTCTGATTTTGGAGGATCTAAAGACGTAAAAATTTCATCCTGTATACAAAATAAATAAAACAAAGCCAGACTCTATTATTCTGCACTGTTTACCATTTGGAATTTTTTTTTACTTCTGCAATGTGGGCTAAGGGATACATAAAGCAAGAAATAATCAGAGGTCAATGCATTCTAAAGAGGTGCTTAGCATGCTTATGGGAAGTTAAACAGGCGAAGTGGAGATAAGTGCAATTCAGTAACAGCTAAGTGGTTGATTACAGCTTCTATTCCTAGTAGAGGACCAGAAGTTTAACCATTATAATGGTAAAGTCATCTTCCTCAAATAAGAATAATTCACTGTTCTTCATTCCTTGTAAAAGAAAACTAAGAGGAAAAAATACATTAGTTTGATTATATGGAGAAAACAGTGATCTCTGTTTCTTTATCCTCTTCTAGCTAAAAAAAAAAATCATAATTAATAACACAATTATTAAAAATTATTTTTCCAGATTTTTTTTTTTACCTGAAGACCCTTAGTGTCATCTGAGAACTTACTGAGGGCGCACTTGATGCCCTCATCCAAATCATTGATATTAGACAGAACTAGTCCCAGTACTGACACAGCTGTATGTAACTCCATTCACCACCACTCTCCAAGCCCAGCCAGCCAGTATTTTACTCAGCTAAGAGCTCACTAGAACAAGCCACAGGCTGCTGCCTGCTCCAGAATGTGCAAGAGACCATATCAAAGGCTTTATTGCAATCTAAGGAGAGAACATCCACAGCCTTTCCCTAATTCCCTAGGAGGGTACTTGATCATAAAAGGAGACCAGGTAGGTCAAGCAGGACCTGCCTTTCCCAAACCCCTGCTGGTTGTGCCAGATCCCCTGGTTGTCCTGTATGGTGCTGCATGATGGCACTCAAGATGATGTATTTCATAACTTTCCTCACCACTGAGGTCAGTTTGACAGGCCTGGAGTTCTCTGGATCCTCCTTCCAGCTCTTCTTGTGAATGTGTGTCACACTGGCCAACCTTCAGTCACTGGGGACCTCCCCAGTGAGCCAGGACTGATGAGAAATGATGGAGTGACTTGATGAGCTCTTCTGCCAGCTCCCTCAGTACCCTTGGATGAATTCACCTGGTCCCACAGACTTGTGAATGTCTAAGTGGCACAGCAGATCACTAACTACTTCCTCCTGGATTTCAGGGGTCTCTTCTGCTCCCTGTCCCTGTCTACCAGCTCACAGCCAGGAGTATCCAGCCCTGAGGATATTTGGTCTTTCTACTGAAGACTGAGGCAAAGAAGCCCTAAAGTACCTCAGTCTTTTCCTCATCCTTGATAACAACGTTCCCCCTCTGAACCTAATAAAGGATAGAGATTCTCATTGACCCTCTTTTTGTTGTTAACATATTTATAAAAACACCCTTTTTTTTATCTTTCACAGTAGTAGACAAATTAAGGTTTTGCCTTTCTAATTTTCTTTCTACATGACTTTGGAACATACACATACTTAAGACTTAACAACTCTTCCTGAGTTGCCTGGCTCTTCTTTCAAAAGTCATAAACTCTTTTTTCCCCCAGAGTTCCAGCAAAAGCTCCCAGTTCAGCCAGGCTGGTCTTCTTCCCCACCAGCTCATCTTCTGGCACAATGGGACAGCCTGCTCCTGCAGGAAATGCAGAAAATAAGTGGGTTTATCCTCAAGCACAGGGCTTTTATGCTATCCTCTCAGGCTGCAATTCAAAATTGGCAGAGATATACTGAAAATATTTGTGTTAAAGTTGAGCAAAGAAAGAGTAATGTTTCTAGCAACAGAGAAAAGTAATTTTATCTTCTTTTCCTCCCTCCTACCCCCCTTCTCACACTTCTTCCAAAATTCTTCGTATCTCTCCATTTCATTTTGATCTGGAAATACAACATTTACCCATTTTTAATAGCTACTACAGAAGGATTCAATTATCTTTGAATCTGTACATTGCAATACACTGGAGTCACATCTGTTGCACAAGCACAGCAAATCTAGGCTAAAGAGGAGGTGGATTATTTTCATATGCATGTCTTCTCCCTACATTTTTTTTTTTATTAAAGAGAAGATTAATGTATACTGCATTTGAAAAAAAGATCCCATTTCTTAGAGGCTTCTAATTAAAGAAAAGTTATCAGTAGGAAGATCACATATAATCTCATCAGTTTCATTAACTGTCTAGAACACTTCCACAAAGACTTAACTTCACAAAACTTACACATTTTGCAAGTGTAGAAGCCTGCTAGCTCTGAATTTGTTTACCACACAAGAATCACAAGATAAATGGTAATGAAAACATATTTCATTCCTGAAATAAACATAATAAAAATGTTTAGCTTTTAAAAGATTGTTTCACAAAAAGTCAGCATTTTGGTCTTCAGAGCGTTTGTTCCAAAGGCTGCCTAGTCCATGAAGTTTTGCTCTGGAGCTATCCCTAGCATTACCCATTGAGGTCTCTAACAGTTCACAATAATTTTCACAGAATAACTTGCCTTCACATATTCCTCTAAGAAGAGCCAGCAGTGTATTTTAATAAAGAATACTTAAAGCACTGTCATCTGTTTCTGGTTTAATTCTTTGTAATTTGGGGTATGAAGTTTGGGCTTCAAACAATAATACCACACTCTCAGAGGCTTAAATATTGAGTATTTCTTATGGACTTGCCCCTTAGAAGGACAGTGGTACAAACCCTTCTCTTCCCTTCCCTTCCTTCCTATAAGCAGAAGAGAAGGCAGTGGGCCAGGCAGCCTAAAAACCACTGCAATAGATTCATTACAGAAACTAAATCTAGTTCTTTGAAGCAGTTAGCATGAGATCTCTTTTAGTCGTATCTATTAAGGCCCTAAACTATGTGTTTAGTTATTTTAATTTTAAAAAAAACTTACATTCATGGCTTTTCAATTCTCATCTGTTTTCTGAGCAAAGTTTCTTTAGCAGTTGTAGCATTTCATTTAAAAAAAGAAAGTCCTTTTTTTTTTTCTTTTAACAAATTACAGGAGTCAGCTAGTTTGACTCCATTCATTAGGACCCACAGCCAAATGGAATTACCCTGGATTACATACTCCTCATCAAAGTTAACTCTGAATTTGTAAACTAATATTGTCCTGGATTTGTGAATTCTTCTGATAGTTTTTCAATTGCTTCTAAAACACCCACTGTTACATTTTGCGTAGCATCTTAATGTACACAGGAGTTCATGGCTTTCACCCCTTGATCGAGATTTAACTTACACACAGGTATGTATTAAAATTCCACAAATTACACCCATGGCACATGGAGGGGCCGGGGCGGGGGGGGGGGAAGCAAGGGGGGGCATGTGGGGGGTACACACGTGAATTTTAAAAAGTGATGTTTTCTGCTGTGAGCAGGCATTATCCTACAGCATTAGAAAACGGGCCACTGAACACTTCACCAAAGCAGCCCTCCCAGTTTTGCTCTTCCTCAAAGACTCTGAGGTAAGAAGATACAGCAGCACAGAAAAGGTCTCCTGTACAAGGTCTCCCACTCACACCACTGTAACGCACGGCACACAAAAGCGTTGTAAGGCATGCAAAAGTTTGGTTTAAAGAATCACTAAGGTTTACTCAATCATTTCAGCACAAGACAGGTTTCAGTCATCCAGAGGCCCACATTACAGCTACCAGAAAAGTGCATCAGTGGTAGAGACTGGCAATACAAATTCTGCCAGTGAAACTTTGTTATGAGAAATAAAGTAGGCAGGAAAATGCAGAGATAAAAACAATGCCCTTGCTTTGCAGACAGAACCAAGTCAAAACAGACCATCATGGATCAATTAGAGGCACTGGGAATTCTCATGAAATTATGCAGGCAAGTTGAAATTTCCCAGCGTTGTCTCACAGACAGGCACACACATCCAATTTTGATTAGAAACCCTAAGTAAAGACTCAGAATATCTACATGATAGCTTGAACCACAGAAGGTGCTGTTAGCTAATCAGAGAAAATTAAAAGGCCAGGAATAAAGAGTCTACAGCTGGAATATGACCAACATGATGTCAAATTGCATATGGATAGCATCTTTAACCATACCATGATTCCTGTATTCCCAGATGGCTAACAGGAAGAAAGTACTACAGGCTTATCAAACAGCAAGTTGAAAGATATCATTTAATACCTCCAGGTGAAAAATACAATTTTCAGCTTAACATGTAAAACACCTAGAAGAGGTAATACTACAATTGTACTCTGCAATTTACTACTATTTTTAAATAGCCACCTGGTACACATAAGAATCCCTTGGAAGTACCCATATATTATAGTACCTTAAGAAAAACTTGAGGTAATCAGAACTAGAAGTTCCCTATTACTTTTCTTATTTCGTCATAATGTTTTTCATTAGTACTTTCGAAGGGCTCGAAATTCTATTGTCAAGCAACTGGCCCTTTTATTTCAGTAAGCCTACACTGAGAACAAACAATGATAACTACGTAACTGAATACAGGAATGATTTAATATGTTTTCGCATAAAATCTGCCAAATGTCATTTACTGCAAAGCTAAACAATGAACTTTAAAATTATATTTAAAAATTAGTAGTACATTTTCTTTTCAGTCTCCTAGTAATGCAAGTATTAATTACTAAACAATACTTTGACAGACCTTGTAAAGCCCACTACAGTGTGAACTCTGTGAACTATTATCCAAATTTTGGCAATACCATGCAAGTTGGATTTTCCAGGAATGCATTCATTAAACAAACAGCATATAAATTTTCTTCCTCTTAATTTTATAATTTCCCAAGTTTTTTTCCCTGTCTCTTCTCCTGAGTATGTTCTAGTGTGTAGACATCCTTTTCTAAATTGTTCTGTTTCTAGAAGCTAGTTAAAGCCCCTTTAAAAAGTCTTAATGAAAAAAAAAGGAAAGAAAAAGAAGGAAAAACCAAAACAGTACAGTTTGAGAAGTGCCAAATTTAGCTGAAGAGAAAAATCTTCCAAACTGAATTTCAGTCTGTGAGAGGGATATTTTAGCAGGGGAACCTTTTAAGTTGTGCTCTGATCAGAAGCATAACACACCATAAATACAATAAGCAAAATCCAAGAAATCCTGAGAAACAAGGAAATTCTCAGACTGCCACAAAAACCCAACAAAAACCTCAATGTAAATTGCATGAAGTTTTATATATGGAAGTCATTTATGCCAACTGGCAGCCCTCTTGGATTAGCTGTGTAGTCTGCTAAGTTCCAACTGTTCTGACTCTTCGCCAAAGGCTTGGCCTGTTAAACTTCTGAAAGGAAACACACATACACATTTTGGGCATTTTAAATGCTCCAACAGCTCATATCCTTGATCAGAAAAAGTTTTAACATTACTGGTTGGAGCTGAAAAATCTTTCATCTGTATGAAGGAAAAGATTCAAATTCCGACTGTCAGCTAAAAACACATCTTTAAAACCGGCAGTTGCAGATTTCAATGAAGAGATCCTAAGTCAGTTTTCAATTTCGTTTTATGTATTCCTGCAAACACAAAATGATTTGAATGTTCTGCCTCATTGCCTCATTTTTGATACATTTCTTCTACTACTGATAATTTAAGTAAAAAGCTATGCTCAGTGATCAGTGAACTATCACACTCAAAGCTCCTCTGCATTTGAAAGCTAATTTGGTTTAAGATGGAGGTATGACTTTACACATGAAGTCTGCATGTAAAGGCAAGACTTTTTAAAATAATAACAGAATAAGAAAGTCTCATACAAGTCTTTCAAGTTTTCCTTACTGTAGCACACAAAATGCACATCAAATATAATTCAGTATGTCGAAGTGGGAAATTCTGGAGAATTACAGTCTCTTGCAATGATAACATTGCACTTAGAAAAATCAATCTACAGAGCAAGACCATGAGAAAAATTAAAGGCAAGGAAATCAAAAGTGACTTATACAGTGCCTTTATTTCCAAGTACTCTGAAAGAGGTAATAAAGAGGTAATAAAAATCCAAAGGTTTTATGGTTCAAAAAACACATCATTGTTTTCAAATCTCCTCTGCTACCACAAAGGTTGCTACCACAAAGATAAAATACCCTCCTGTTTTGCTGTAATTGCATGGGACTTAACTGAAAAGAACAAGGGAAACAGTGTAAGAAGCCAGCAGAGCACACTGCGGGAAGCCAGCAGAACACTCCTGTGTTTCCTGAAAGCTTTCCAGATGTAAATTTCAGTTGCCATTCACCTTGGAGTGTACTAAGAACGACAGGAAGAACCACCTTCCAGTATCAACTCCTAGGTTTTTTGAATGACGGCACTAATATTTTCCAGTCCATTTGATGGCTCCAGAAAAACAAAACATACACTTGAAGACACAAGCAACAAGAACTCCGGCAGAAGCTGTTTGCCTCTGAACAAGAGAGAGGAGAGCTGACCAACTGTTCCAGTTCTCCCATAAGTCCCATTTTGTTACATCTAGTCAATGCAAATATTCATTTTAATTTTTCAATTATCTAAGTTACACCAAGCTACATAATGTTTCTCAGATGACCCTTGCAGTCCTTGCTGGCTTTAGTACCAAATAGAAATATCTGAAATTATATTTTTTATTTACAGTAAGAAACAATTACTTTTATTTGGAAAGCATGTATGGGGATTGAAATTTAAAAATGAAAGAGGACTGCTTATATGACTGGCAAGATGACAGCTCATCTTTTCCTATAGTAAACATGTACAGGTTTCCTTCAGCATCTGCCATGGGAAATCCCAAAAGTTCAGGGACTGGAAGTTTATAAATCACAGATCCTATCATACACTGCAACAGGCATCACATTTGGGAGAAGATCAAGAGAAGAGCTGGGATTGAGTTTTGTGATATCTGTGTAAGAGGCAAAAGATGACACATCAAGAGAAATGGGCATATTTTACAACTTAAGACTTTTACAGTGATGAAGTAGATGGATAAATGTCAGTGGGATTTTTTCCAAACTCACTGAACTTTGATTTTTTTGTGCCTTCATTCTCACACCACGCCTTAGTTTTCCTTAAGCCTATCTCTTCAAATAAATCTAATCAAAGATTAGAAAGACAAACCACCCAGTGACTACAACCACTGTTGAAACTTGAACCAGTTGTAACATTAATGGTGTTTGAATTACCTGAACCTGATAAAAGAGTAGCATTGCTTGATCAGGTGGCAGTACTCAGCCATAGTATTACAGTCTGTGGACATCAGTGGGACAGGATTTGTAGGCAACATAATAACTTTCATCAGATAAACAAGCAGCACTGGAAAAAAGCCAGACAAGCCTTTATACAAGCAAAAGAGCTCATTTATAAAAAAAATTCCTCAGTTATTTTCACTTTATAGCAACTGCCTAACACACATCACTTCTCTACCAACCTGGCATAATGAAACTTGTGAACATGCACAGTATCACTCAAAGACTGTCCTCAAAACAAAGAATTCAAGCCTGCAAGCATTTGTTTTAAACTAATATACAATATTTTCTTCTAATTCAAAAGTATGTTAATTCAGTTCCCTTTAAAAGAGCACAAAAATCATTGTGTCAAAGCTATAAAGTGGTATTACCAAATTTCAATAGAGTAAATACTAAAGTTGATCTATGAACACCAAAAAAAAAAAAAGAAAAGAAAAGGGAACTTTTAATGGAAATGCTGACACAACTTTAACTATGACAACGTTAAGAGTGCTGCTCTAATAAATCTGTCAGTTTCTGCAATGCCTACGACAATCCCATTAATATGAATGATGTACACTTCACATAGCTTACCACATACCAACTGCACAAGTTATATCATCTTCATTCCCAGTAACAAATCAGTAATCAATATTTGCAAAAGCAGACTAATCCTTTGCAAAATCAGTGGTTTAGTGATTGAAGAGTTTGCTCAATTTACACAGTTAATCCCTCTTCATCTGCTTGAGCCCTCTATTTATTCCAACCACTTACAGTGGTAGCTGTAGCAGATTAATACATCCCCCTGTGCTAAACATGTCTTGACAATTGACCCAGCATATTGCTGTCAGGATAATCTTTACAAACACTGAGCTTTTCTTACCAAGCCTGAAGGCAACATTTAGAAATCAGAAGTTTACAAATACTCTCAGAAAGATCCCCTCTCACACTTCTCACTTACTATCACTTCTCACATATTATCACTTCTCCATTTAATTAGTTCTTTGAGACAGCATCTACTGTCATATTTTATGGCCCCAAAAAGTACTCTCCTTACCTTTTTTTTATTACTAAAGGTAAATTTACTGTAATTAACTGTAATTATGAAGTCACACAAAGGGGTTTTTTTAACCAAGAAATTTCTACGGAAACAGAAAACCAGTAGGAAAATAATGTGTTGTAGCATATTGCTCAGTGAAAAAATGAGATGGCCATCTGTGCAAATACAAGTAAATTAGCATCTTTTATTAAAAAAAAAAAAAAGCTGAAGAAGTAGGAGTAAATTAAGATTACACAGAAAGAAAAAAAGCCACCACGCAGACCATAGTGAGAAAGTAAAAACCAATAAACTTTAATTAAAGAGAGATAAAAATATTTAGTTACACCTACATATACCTCTATGGCGCTGAAGTTTACAACAAAGACTTGCAGTCCTTTAAGTTTTTTCTCCACTTTGAGATTTCTATCCTTACAAGAGGCAAATATTAATCAAAGCATATTTTTCTGAACAACTAAGAAGAATTAATGTGGATAGCAGTCCACACTAAATTCATACTAATTTTCCTATCTATGAAGCTATTAGTGCTTAATTTGCCATTGTATACAACAGTAGAAGATAAAGTATGCAAAAAAATTGACAACTTAAAGGAGTAAATCTGAAAATATTTCATAAGGTACAAATGTAAGAACTTGTGTTTAAGAAAAACCTACAGTAGGAGCACTAACTTGAAGGGGCAATGATGAACTTCACCACTGAAGGCTATCAAAGTGAAGACCAACAGAACTTTCTCAAATGGACAAACAACCCAAAAATCAGCATATTACGTTGTTTCATTGTTGAAACTTGTCTTAAAACACAAAAAATGCGACTAAAGACATGGTACAATACAGAGCAGCCTAAAGTTTATTACTTATTTCCTAAACACAGAAAGGTGAAGGTGTCACTATTGAACAGTAACACTTGAAGAGTAGAAGATGTGAGCTGCAGCACAAAACAAGTCAGCATACAGGAAGAAAAAGGAATGAAAAACAAAAAGACACATATCTCTCTTCCACCATAAGAAGCAGTTAACCTTCTAAAAATAAGAGACTGGACTAACCACCTGAAACTACCTACGATGATACAGATGCAAATACTAAATTTCATACCTGTGTCATTTGTGGTGTCCACTTGAGGTCAAGCAGAAGAAGAGGAGATTTAGGCAGAGTTATTATCCTACACAGTACACTGCAGTACATAAAACACTGTCTATGCAAGTTCTGCAAGAGTTTTAGCCAATTAGAAACTAAAACTTAGAACAGAAATAATTTTCTAGAAGTAAAATTCTAGATCTCCCCTTGAGGCAAGTCATTAAAAAAGGATGAAATCTGAATCTTACTTGTTAGAAAGCATACTAGAATGTAAGTCCATTAGAAAAAAAAAGGCATTGTGTAGGTACATGAAGGATTATAAATTGCAGACTGGCTCAATTCATTAATTTTTCTTCTGTTATTCAGAATTTCATAAGTCAAAGCTCACTGAGCTGGAAGCTGTGGCACAAAGTACTTTTTTTTTAAGATTCCTGTAATACAGAATATGACCTGGCTTAGGAATTTTAAACCTCTGGCCAAACTCTCACAGGGGACTCCCGCAAAGCAATAATGTTACAACTCAAATGTAGCTTCAATATTTAATTGGATTATGGAAAGAGTGTCTAATCTTCTCTAATTTGTAAAACCCCAAGGAATCAATGGAAAGAGCAATTGATGTGAACACAATGAGTACCCTGGCCATTGCCTATATGATCAAACAAGAGGTTTTCATTTCACACCTTACTGACAATTCTCCTAGCTGATTAATTGAAAAAGTCCAACTCTACTCAGTCTTGACTGACCAGTGGATGGAGACTGAAACCATCACTCAAGAGGTTTTTCCTGAAAGCTTCCAGCAACATAGCTAAAACACAGAGTTTATTTAGCCACTCACCTCACTACAGCTCCTTAAAAAGGTGCTCCATGGTACATCAAAATGCTCAGCCTTCTGAGATTTAATCTGATATCCTTCTCTACTCATGCATTCTTCTGTGAACCATTTGGTTTTAGCATCTAGCATCAGAGGCTGCTAATTTGGTCTCTAAATGTGAGTGCCAAAAAGAACAAGCAAGTAAACAAATGCCATCAAGAAGGTCTGCAGCTGGAGCAAAATCCTAAAGTGTATTAGACTTCTGTGAACTCTGTCCCAGGAAAAACAACTGGGGAGACAGAGTAAGAATTGGTATCACCAGTGAAAGACAAAGCAAGGCCAGACTCCTGATGTGCAGCATCCCAAGGTGCCAACAAATGACACATTGATTTTGCCTTCAAATCCATGGTGAAGAGCTGAATGAACAGCAGGATGGAGAATGAGCTCCAAGTCTCTGCACAGCTCAGCCAAGGCTCATACCTACAGCCAGGCTGCAAAAATGGGAGAAGGAAACCAGCTGGAGAGATCAGACTGCAGGTGGCAGAGCAATGGCAAGACAGGCCAGAATGCTGAAATCCTGATGCAATTTCTGTAGAGGCAGCAAGAGTCAAGAAATACTGCTTAAGGTGCCATTAACCCCTTAAGGCACACCAATCCTGTGGATTCCTCCTGTACCCTACAGCTGCAGTGTAGCCCCATAACAGAATGAAGGCTATGGGATTATAGGGTTATAATTGGTTTAACAAGGTGTTTTCAGTGGCTGACAGGCAATTAAGTCTTCAGTTTAGCTCTAAAATATTTACTCAGACTTTGCAACTGCATATAAAGACAAGTCTCTGAGCACATCACAACTCCTGCTACAAACACTAATGACCTCTTTTTAGGACTTTGAAGTAGTTTTCATACAGGTAATGTAGAAGATCATGCATGATTATGTTGGGGTTTCCATATGAAAAAAGATAACCAAAAAAATGTTTCAGGTAGTATGCATATTCCCCAAGAATGCTGTAGCATGGTGTATGCATTTTGAAGAACGGCCTTACAAATGTTATATATTTTAATTAGTCATTTCATCAAAGATGCAGAAAGTATTTTGATTTTAGACACAAACATGCATATATGATGACTAATCATTACATGTTTCGCTATACAGGTCCCTATCATGCAGAAACAGAGGTGAAAAGATACACTTCAAGGAAAATCTTGTGTTGAAAATGATCAGTTGATTAGGTACAGGGCAAAAGAAAAAATACACAGAGGTTGTCAACACTTCTGTCATGTACAGAAAGGAAAATTAAGAGTCATTTGTTATTCTCAGTTGGAGAGGTCACTAGTGTTATCTTGCACATGATGATTTGATGCACTACATATGATTAATGCTTGTTTAAAGGACACTGCCAAGGTCTGTAGGTCAGACTATGACCTTCCATTTTTTCAGATATCCATAAACAGAATATTAATAATTCAGTAAGTGCTTTCCTCCCTTTTTAAAATATTTTAATCTTCTCTGCTACTACTAAAACAAGACCAATAGTAGAAGGTGATAAAATAGCAAGAAAAAAAAAACTCCAGTAAGGAAGCATTTGCTTCAGAAACATACTTGTTTTGTATTATTTTAAATTACTGGTGCACTTGTAACTATCACTTTCTAAGACTTTCTATTGTAACTGCACAGGTTTCCACAACTTCATGTATATGCATGCCTTGATGTTTTAGGATAAAATTGTATATGCTTCCTCGAAGTAATTTTAATTCTTAAAATTTTTAAAGACAAAAGCAAAGTGAATGTACTCATTTTTTCTTAAAAGCAAAATTCTCAGAAGTCACTGAGATGCTGCATGTTAATAGGACATGTAGAAATTGTATTTTTTAATTGAGTACTTATATGTCCAGCTAGAGCTTTAGTTCTCTTAAAATCTACATGTAAACACACAGTAAAAATGTTATTTAAAAAAAAAAAAAAAAAAAAGGAAGGCAGGAAGGACTAAACTCCTCTTACTGCCTCACTATTCACAAATCTTTGGAAAATGAACTGTTGTCTGGATCACGCATGGAAATCTCAAATTTATAACAATATAATTTTCTGTGCATGAATATAGCAATAGTTGAGATGGAAAGTCCAAGATCACCTTCAAATGAGGAATAAGCATTATCACTTTTTTCCCTTTTAAAACACAAAACATTCTTAGTAGTAAAATTAGATTTGTTTTTCAAAAACTAAAGAGGACTGCAAACTTCTTTCTAAAAGATTTTTCCCCATAGCTTTCCAGCAGCTTTAAGAGGAAGAGTTTTTTATACATCATCATTACATGGCACTTGCTTCAGATTTAAAACCGTAACTCTGTATTTTTCCCCTTAAGGCTGTACTTCCAAATGTTTAATAACAGACTGCTTGCTATATTATCCATGTATTATTCTGCTTTTCCACAGGGTAGCAGTGTGTTTCAGAACAAGGCCACCACTGTGGGAATATGAATGAGTACACAAAATCCCTGCAGAAAGCAGCTGTTCCCCCTTGTACATATGCAAATGGAAGAAAGCTAAATAATGAGAGCAGCTTTATTTCACAAAGGCAGACAACAACAGAGCCAAAGTGGACTACAACAAAGTTTTTGTAGGAAGCAGTGGACTGAAGTCTACAAAAAAGGATGAATTCTTAATATTATCAGTCGTGAGAATCATGTTTCTTAGGGAAATACTGATTCATGGCTTGCAAAATTAATCCTCAAAATTATTTTAAAAACCCTAAAGACAAAGGCATCGATGCATCTTTTCTAAGACACTGAGTTTATTCAAAAAAATTATCACTTAATTAAGGCAGAAATCTGGACATTTTTTTCTCCCCAATACCATCAGTCTTATGTATGACCTTGGACAAGTCATTGAATCTAACTCGGTTTTCTTGTCCATAAAATGGAGATAATACCTCTGCCCAGGGCTAGTGGGAAGCTAAATCCATCCTCCATAAACGTGATTTGAAATAGCAAGGTAAAAAGGCTTTATCAGTGTTACGTACTGCTGCATTTTTCATTGCTTTTAATAAGTCTAATGAAACCATGTAAATTTTGAATGATAACATTAAGCAGATTTTCAGGCCAGCTCTTGCTAGAAGTAAAAGGCATTACAGATTTCTTGAGATGACCCCGATTTGAGCTCTGACAACTAATGGCTGAGTCAGAACATTGCTATGTGAAGTACTGTGAAGAGGCTTCCAGATGTCAGTTGTTCTAACAGGGGACCGTTTATTCAATACTGGAGAGCGCAGTCGCACCAGTGATAGAGGCAGAAGAAGAAATGGTTCACATTTGCTTACTGGTGAAAAAAAATCAATACTAAAACCTTTCAAAGTTTGTCACTGGCATTCACTAGTGAAGCTTAGTACAAACCATGCTTTTTACACAAGCAAGTGAAGAGCTAATTTATCAAACCAAAAACACACAAGCCACAGATTAAACTGCACAGTTCTCCAAACTGATCAGTTACAATTCCTTACCATAAAAAGCTGCCACCATAATGCCAGCAGGATTTTGGTAATAATACACATGCCCTGATCCATAAAGAAAGTCCTTTGACAATATGTCTGCTACAACAACATTGAGTGCTACACCTCATCCTTGCCTAACTGAAATGTGGTTAGGCCCAACATACCTGATGCTCTACAAATGAAATGTTATATACATTTTTTAAGAAAGAAATCTAGGCTTAAATTATTCACCTAAATATTCACCCAATCTCATCTAAAGAGAACACCCTTGTCATTGAAGGAGTCTCTGAGCAATATAAGACTAAACTTTAAAATTCATCATCTTTGGCACTATTCTTTTAGCAGACTATTCCACAAAATTGAAGAAATAAAAATAATTCTGTTTTTAGTGACACTGTTTCCTGTTTGTGCTGATCTTTACTAGAATTGACAGGTCTGCTACTTTGGACAGTCTAGTGTCCAAATTGGGCTACAGTTTTGGCCATCACCTACCACCTTACTGCTTTTGATGCTAAACTATGAGACTTGTGCAGATAATCAGACTAAACTGCCAGATGCCCCAAGCCCCCAGTCTAAGAGTTACTACAATCAGCTTTTCAACACACATACAAAAGGTTATTTTTGATGCTGTGTCACACTTGTGGCACATGCCATAGAGTAAACTGAGTCTGCCTGAAGGCCTGTTTTCATGATCAAGTATCCCAACAGACAGGCATATCAGCTGCTGAAACATCAAAAACTACTGAAAAAAATGCAGGCTTTCTTTCCCATAAGAATATCTTAAGAACAGCAGAAAATAACAACAGCATGTGAAAATAAGTGTACTCCCGGACATTTCTGCAGTGGATTCTCCTAAATCTTGCACATATTTTATCATGTGTTTCTGTGACCAACTTTCTAAGTCAACAAATTCAAAATTTTCACTTTACTTGGGAATGAAACATGTGGCAGTATTGTAACAAGATGTCACAGAGTCAGTCAGTTTTTCCCCTCCCTCTTGAGACACAAGAGAATTTCTGATCCCAGAGCAGCCGTGAGAACATCCAGGAACTTGCGGAACTTCCCTTGGTTTGCCTCACTTCCAGCACCCATCTCTCCTCATTTCCTAATCCTGTTCTAACCTTCAAGATCGGAAAGAGCAGTAAGCTGCAATGGCAGGTTGTGAAAGCAGATACAGGACACAGGAAACAGGCTTCTAATCCAAAGCTAGGGGCTGGGCCTGGCAGTGCTATAAATCAATATACACCGACTACAGGAGGCACCACCAAGCCTAGCAGGCATAGCTGGGGGAACCAGAAAGATCTCTTATTGCCACAGGTGAAAGAAAGCACTTGAAACAAAAGTCTGAAATTCAGGAAACTAATTTCTGCCACGATTTTTATGGTTTAAATAAAATTTCAAGGAAGAACTGTAGCCTCCAAACTTAAATTCAAATGGTTAGTGTGCAGCCCTTTAGCCAGAAGACATATCCTTTTAAAACCACAGCTTCAAAGGCATCAAGACTGGGACACTCTTGTTAGAGCCTGACTTGACCGTTTAATTGACCACAATCACACTAGAATATCAATCATCACCACATCAAGAGTGGGCTGTTCAGACTCATCTTCACTCTCACCACTAACATCAACCTGATGTATATTTTTAACAGATATTTGCCCTTAGGTGGTAAGAGGGTCTTCTGGACATAGCAGTAGAAAAGATTAATCCCTCTCCACTCACTTCTAGTGAGACATTAGCAGTTTACTCCCATAACCACATGGACTTGCCAGATGTCTCTAACAAAAATGTAGTAAACTTTTTGCATAAAAACTGGATGAATATGTACTTGCAAGAAACCATGTTTCCCACCTCACTTCTTTCTATTCCATGCATTCCCTTTATTGACATAAGTACTTATCTCTGGGAAGACCCTTTCCTCTGCACCAAGTCTTACAGTCTTACCCATGTCCAGTAATGTGACTTCCCATGCTGTTTCCCGTTTTTAAACTCTCATCATTTCCCCTCCTTTATCTCCTCTTTCTCCATCTTTTCAGTCCCATCTTCCTGAGGTCCTTCTCGATTTCCATTGATGAAGGGCTGACCTCTCTGCATTAGACAGCTCAGGTTGTGCACTCTACTCACTGGCACCTGTCCAAGTCAGGGAAATTCTTCAAGTGAGCTCTTTATTCCAACACATGCCCACTCTCCTGCCACAGTCCTCGTCACAGGCTGAGTGTGCCACCTCCACTGGGCACAGGTCCTGTTGCCAGCTAGACTCTCAGAAATAGAATCCCCAAGCCATCTGCCCAGGAGAGCTGAGGCAAAAGGGTTGCACAGGTGTCAGAAACTGTGCTCTAAGACAGGTCAGCTGCTTCAGGGGGAGCCTCATCCAGCCCATAAATCAGAAATCACCCTTCCTCTGGGTTATGACATTCCAAGGAATGAGGTAAACATGAAGATTTGTTGGCTTTACCCTCTCTTCCAGTGCTCTCTTTGATCAGCTTTGAACAAATCTCATTAGAAGTGCAACAGAAAGTATCCTATTACTTTTCTGTTTTTAATATCCCTTTCTACATTTTGGCCTCAGTCTCAGTAGTATACTCTACCACATATAGTTTTCTACTAAAAAATTAATAAATACTTCTGTCCCCAAAGCACATCAGCAATTAAAAAGAACCAGTTCTTCTACCCCAGCAGAAGCCAGCATGAGAGGCATAGCATGACGACTGGAAAAAACTTGAATCAGCAAATCAGGCCTGAGAGTCTTTCACTTTATATACCTGCTCTTATTCCAGAGTCATGCATGTATTTACCTAAATTAATCATCTTCCATAGGTCTGATACTGCTTCGTGGACAGCAAAACTACCCATGCAGAAGTAATAAACTACTGAGTATGGTGTGGTAACATTACCATTTATCCTCCTGCAGTTCTGAATCAAGATGTGGATACACCCGCACTAGCATCCAGTGCCAGACACACCCAAGTTCTGTCCTCTCAAGAGTCATAACTCCAAGGCTGTGCATTTACCATGCCCATGGTCTTTGGCCCCACTTCTCAGAATGGCCATTTAGCCCAGGGGCACGGCTGCAATGACAGCACTCCACTATTTATCATTCCAAGTCTAATATTATAAGCACTCTTATAAAAGTAGCTTAGGCATCAGGTTGGATTGTACACCCCTGCCTTCTTTATTTGCAGAGTACACACCATAACAGGACCCTATTTTTGTTTGCAACCTTTGAGCAACTGAGGAATGGCAATGGTAAAAGTAAGAAGTGGTATATGTGGCAGAGCTTATATCAACAGACTTGGAAGTCTCCATATATATATATAGAGAGAGAGAGCAGACTCTCCTTTCAGCATATATTCTCTTGACACAGTTATCCTCAAAACCCTTGGGACCAACCCTGATACGTATTTCATAACTAAGAGGCCTTCAGACAGCTATAACCAACTTCAGCATTTATTTATTCTAATATCATCTGCTGTGTTCATTGCACATATTTTATCGGCATGACTCTATGAAACAGTCCAGCGCACAAAAGCAGGGCTGAGACACAGAGCAAAAGCCATTGCAATAAATGTAATTAGCACTGTAGCAATACCATGTGTACTAAATGTACTTCACCATGAAAGCTTACACTGATCACTGCAACATAAAAATGTCCATTAAAATAACATTAATTGTATTTATTAGTACTGTGTTTCAGAAGATGTTAACTACAGTATTGCCTATGCTCTGTTAACAAAAGACAGGATGCATCCAATTTTACAGAAATTCTTACCATTCAGCACTATTCAAACCAAAGGAAGAAGTTTAAAAGTAAGATTTTAGTCCATTTAAGATGCATGCACTGATAGTAGCAAAAATACCCTCCAAATGTAACACCAGATAAAAGTTTGATACATGAAAATCATTACAATCTCTTTCCTCTTTCTCCCAAGACAAGCAAAGTAATTTTTTAAAAACAAACCAACCAACCAACCAAATACCAACAACAACGTTTTCTTCACTGAATATTTGGCGTTACATTTAGCTCAATATGGAGTAAGGCATACACTTTCAATTGAAAATCCAGGGCAGACTGCCATAGCTGCAGTTCTCAAATGCACACACCTAACTGAACTGTTTATTCACAAGATGACAGATAATGACACAACTATTTTCCTAGCAAATTGAGGCACACATTGCCAATATTTCCTAATGAAACCTTCACTAAATTCATTTAAGTCTTGAAAAACCTGTTCTGTTTTATAGTACATTTGGATTAAATATGAGGTCAATATATAATTTCCTATGGGGTTTGGAATCATAAATATAAAGCTTAATCCAGCAGTCTGTTTTACATGGTATGTATACAGTTCTTTCATTCCAGGAACCTGCAGAAGACTGCAAAACCTGAAAAACTTTGCTATTACTTTTAAAAGGTGAATAATCACACTAAGCATGACAAGATGATTACAGTGCTAACCATGGAATCTGATTTATCTTTTAAAAGATCAGTTTAAATCATCAGAAGTTGCATTTGGTTTTATTGGAGATTCATCATATTGAAAGCTTTTTGAAGAAAACAACAAAAATAGTTTTGTTTTAATGTTAAGAAGGGTCAGACTAATAGACATAAATTATTTTAGTGCCTTATTGCACCAAACACCTGTGTGCAGCTTTCAATGAAGTGGCTGAATTATAGATAGTTTTAGTTTTGAAAAAGCAAAGCAATTTAACAAAGATGTAGATGACTTGTCAGACGTACTTAGCACAATGAAATTTGTGCTCGTGTAAATATAGAGATGTTAGCATCAGCCAGAAGGTAGGTCCAAACTGCAGATTCCTAAACATCATCTCAGCAGTTCCCAGCATCTTCCCTATGTACTTGACACTTCACGCAACTGCACCAAATGAGTCAATTTCTAGCTTCATGTGTTCATAGAATCAACTATGCTGTTCAAAGAGGACATGGGATATTGTATATTTATTTGTGGAATGAACCAGCATACCTGACAATCAGAGGGAAAAGGCAGATAAATTTAATTTAAACTTAACTAATTACAAATTTAAGTATTAATCTCCAATTAGTGCTTCTGTATTATCTCATCAGCAAGTGAAAAAGCTCCATTAGCATCAGCAGACATTAAAACTGGGCAAAGACAGAACATTTTCCTTAAGTCAACATCATTCTCTGACTTAGGCAGGTTTTATGCGGGTGTTTTTCCACCTCTTCTCCAAAGGACACCACAGGAAAAACAAGACACAACTTTAGCATTCTGGCATTACAGACTTGGCCATATGTTGAAATTGCTGTACTCTTGAATTGTTTTTCCTCTATTAGACATGTTTTATGTTTATTTCCCAGGCTTTATGTATTTGTGAGGATATTGTCTCTGGAACCTATAACAATGTCCACACTTCAAGCAATCACTGACTCCATGGCCTTAATTATATATACTGAAGCACACCAATCAAAAATGAAATGGAAGTCTATCAGGGAAGCAGAATTTAACCACCAACTCTCTGCAAGCTACAAGGGTCCTTGTTTCAGTTACCTCAGTCAAATTCAGTCAGTACATACTTTTATTCTTTCAACAATCAGCTAATCTGACTAGAAGAAACAGAATGCATGAAAACGATGCTGTTATTCATAAAGTAACAGACATTGAAGTAGGAAACACATCATTAATTCTTTGCAGAAAAAAAAAATGCCTAGCTCTAATAAGCCTTAATTTTCATATAGATTTCTGTGTTGTCCTGAACAAAAAACTGGAAACAAAAAATTCAAGTAGGCATAGCTGATTAGTCCATATACAACACATATTAGCACATATACAACAGATTTAGTTTTAATTACTACAGGCATTCACAAAAAAAATTTTTAAAGCAATTACAAAACCTTTCACCTATGTGTAAGGTGTTATTTCCACCAACAGATCCATAGAAAAATACAATATGAAATTCATTTAATGTAACAGAATCTAGGAAGACATCAAAACAGGATTTGTTTTGATGCCAGTATTGTAAGTCTGATTACTCATTCCTTATGTCAAAATCGTAAAATTAAGGGTCACTCATATTGCAGACTAATTGCAAGAACCCTATATTCCAGAATGATAGATGTCCCACCAATATTTTGATATTTAAAAAAACGAAAAAACAAACATTTCCAGGGTATTGCTTTCGGGTTCTTCAGCCACTTTCTGCTTTTGATCACTGAAATTTCCACCCTATATCACGTCTCTCATCAGAATGTAGATAATTAAAACCTTAAAGAACCTTTTTTTTTTTTTTTAAGTGGATTTTTTCTCTTATATTGATAGGAGTCTAAGAACTGAATTTTAATTTGCAAAAATTATTCATGCTATCATAAGATGAACATCACTTCAAGTAGTAACTCAGACTAGTAGTAGCTAGTTACTCGAGTAATAACTTCTAACTTTCTACTCATGCATGCAAGCTAAATCAGTATTTTTAAAAACACGATAGAGGTGTGATTTCAGGGAAAGTGCAAGAAAAGAGGGTTTAAAAGACACCTTTACCTCAAAGTTAACTTTCCACATGAGCTGAATTCAATTTAATAAACT